>NC_064289.1:47780325-47953524 GCF_019186545.1 Solanum stenotomum | reverse complement strand
TCATAGTGTTAATGTTAGGCAAATTTAGACCATAAAAATAGTTTCAATTAAGAATGTGGTTACACATCTTTTTGAAATACTTTAAAGAAATTTAAGGATGTAGTGATACACCTTTACCAAATTATTCTAACAAATATTTTATTTAATTAAAATCAAGATGTGAGACATAACTAATATTTTCTTATAACGTTATATGAGTTTTATGACTCGTTTCAACAGTCTGTTTCGATTAAGAATGTGGTTACACATCTTTCTTGAGACATTAAAAAATATACTCAAGGATGCGATGACGCACCTTGTCCACTAATGTAATTAACTTCATTAATTTAAAGTAGAGACTCAAAGACAACATTATTAAGTGTGATGGGAGGAAGGCAGTTATGCATCTAAATATCAAGACCAAGAATGCGGTTATGCATCTAGGTTGAGACCAAGTAAAAGTTCAACAGACAAAAAATGCGAGCAAATCATGGCCTATAAAAATATATCCGAAAGATAGTTAAAATAAGTATAAGTCAATAAAAGCGATCGTGCTAGAACCACGGGACTCAAGGGATGCCTAATACCTTTCCCTCGGTCAACAAAATTCCTTACCCGAATTTCTAGCTCACAAACCATATAAAGAGTCATTTCCTTTTAATTAGGGATTAAACAAAAACGTGACTTGGAACACCATAACTCAATTTCAAGTGGCGACTCTAAAAAATAAAATAATCCCTTTTCGAAACGTCACTTTAATTGGAGAAACTCTATTTTTCAAACACTTCGTTTGGGGAAAAATAGGGGTGTGACACCAACAACCGTTCATGTACAACCAACTCATTTCTCAATGATACCATCACAACATATCATATACTGATATGGTATCATTAAGGACGGAATACTGAATATTGTGGGAAGAAAAGTAGAGCGATGAAGATCACGTAATTCTATATTTATTTTCACACTAAATGCCAAATGTAGTTTATGTAGAACCAATATCACATAATTTCTGTATTTTTCTTATTGATTTATTATTATAGTCTAGTAATTTTTTTAATTACTCTGAAAGTAGTTATTTAAAATATTAATATTTTAAATTTTTATCTTTTTTTCTTAAAAAGATAAAAATATAAAAGAGATTTTTTTAAAAAAAGATGATAAACTAACCAAAAAGGGGGAGATGACAAAAAAATAAAACAAAGAAGAAAAACAAATAAATAATAAAAACATTACCAAATGTTATCTCTAATAAAAGATAAAATTGAAAGGAATAAATAAAAATAAAAAATGAGAAAAGAAAAAAAATAATGAACAAAAAACAATTATTATTTTTTTATTAAAAAAAGGTAAAAATATTGAAAGAGAGAAAAAGAAGAAGAACATAAGCTAACTAGAAAAATAAAAAATAAAAAATTGTTACACAATGGTATCTCTAATAAAGGATAATATAAAAAGAGAATAAAAATAATAAATGAGAAAAGAATAAAAGAGAAAATAAAAATAATAAATAAGAAAAGAACAAAAGTAATTTATTTTATTTTCCTATAAAGGTAAAAATATAGGAAGAGATAAAAATTAAAAAGAAGACAAACTAACAAAAAAAATACAAAAAGAAATAATAAAAATATTACCAAATGACATCACTAATAAAGGATAAAATAAATAAAAATAAAAATAATAAATAAAAAAAATAAAAGAGAAAATAAAAATAATAAATAAGAAGAACATATATAATTAATGATAGGATAGAAACAATAAATGAGAAAAAAAACAAAAATAATTAGTAATAGTACAAAGGACTTGGGATTAAGCAAATTAATCTGACTTTAAAAGGGTTAGGGCGAAACTGAACCTAAATTTAAAAGGAACTGAAAGAATATTTGACTTAAACTAAAGGGGACATGAACTGTAATTTATTTTGAACAAATGAATATTTACTAAATTAGTTTGGATTGGATTATAGAATTGTAATTATTTTGTATTTTGCGGCAATTTATGTAGTTTTCCTATATTTTATTATAGTATAATAAATATTATATTATATTTTTTTTATATTACGGTATAAGAGTCTAGCGCACACATGTCGACGAGGACATGTGTGTTTCTTAGAATTACATCACTATTAAGGGGAGTTTTAGTCATTTAAATATTTTAATTTTTTAAATAATTTATATATTTAGAAATTACCTAAAAAAATATTATAAATTACAGTAATTAATAATATAAAAATATAGAAAAATTATATAGTCAAAGAAAAAATCCGATTGACTTTCAAATTTTATCCGTGCCACATAAATTGAGAAAAAAGAAATAACATATATTATTTGAAATGACTAAGAAGTATTGTAAATATCATAATTAACAATTTAAAAGACATAAAAAAAATTGATTGACTCTTGTCTATCAATATCACATAAATTGAGATAAAAAGAGTGGCATATCTTATTTGAAAATAAAATTAAAAGTATTATAAATCACAATCATGGACTATTAAAAACATTTAAATGATATAAAAATAATTTGGTTGAATCTCGAAATTCTATCGGTGCCACATAAATTGAGACAAAAAAGTTACATGTATTATTTGAAAATTATATAAAAATACCATAAATCACAATAATTAATAACTTAAAATATTTATAGATTACAAAAAAAAATTATTTAACTTTCAAAATTTCATTTATACCACATAATTTGAGACAAAGACACATATGGAGCCCGTACTGGCACAGACTCCAATATCTAGTATTCTCTTATTATATAAGAGACAGTATGTGCTGAAGCAGACAGGTCTTCATCGATGTGCCTACTTCAGCGTGTTTCGAAAAAAAATAAAAATTATTTTCTTTTGTTCTACTTTGACCGTTCGCGCTGAAGCAGGCACGTCTCTATCGAGTGCCTACTGCAACGTGTTTCAAAAATAATTTTATTTTTTTATTTTTTTTATTCTACTTTAATTTAATTAGTGTATAATTTTTCCAAAATTATGGAATCCATTTTAACTATGACTTTTAGTTTTAAATTCAAGACTTCACGCTGAAGCAGACGTGTCCCCGTTGACGTGCCTCAGCGTGTTTTAGATTTATAAAAAAATTACTTCTTTTGTTCTACTTTTTAATTTAATTAGTGTATAATTTTTTCGAAATTATGGAATCTGTTTTAGCTATGACATTTACTTTTAAATTCATATTATTTGGTTATTGCTTTATTATTTTGAATGTTGGTAATATTTGTTTATATCTTGTAACTACTTTGAGTAAAAAATCAAGCAAACACATCTCCATCTATGTGCCTGCTTCAGCGTGTTTTGAAAATTTATTTATTTTTTAAAATTACTTCTTTTGTTCTACTTTAATTTAATTAGTGTATAATTTTTTCGAAATTATGGAATTCGTTTTAGCTATGACTTTTAGTTTTAAATTCATATTCTTTAGTTATTGCTTAATTATTTTGAATGTCGGTAATATTTGTTATATCTTATAACTACTTTGACTAAAAAATCAACGATTGATGACGACAAATACATTAATTATGGACATCTTAATGGACATCCTCACAAAAAATTTGCTCAAACAAAAAGTAATTAACAACTTAAATATATAAAAATGAAATTAAAATTTAATCAACTTTCTAAATTCTACCTATATCACGTAAATTAAAATAAAAAAGTACAAAGATATTGGGCCTAATTTAGAGCCGTTAATATGGGCTAGGCACGTTGGGCTAACCTGGCCTAACCCGTGATTTGATAAGGTTGGGCTACGATTTTTGAAGCCCATTTAAGAAAAGGGCTTTTTAGCCCGGCCTGAATAAGCTTGCCGATTTGTTGGGCTAGAGAAATATGGATAGGATCGGCCTGTGGGCCAAATACAAATTAATTAAAAATACAAAATAAAATAAAGTATTAAAAATAACAAGAGTCTAAACTCAAAATATGTTTACAGTTTGAAATATTACAATTTAAATACAAATTAAGTTTATAAAATATGTACTACATAAAATAAAAATTCTTTAAAATTTCTAAGGAATCACTACATAGGTCGTATGATATGCTAAGTGACTTGTATGAGGCCTCTCAAGGTCTAGCATATTGAGGTGTTTTTCTTTGGTAGCCTTGAATTGGTAAATTGTAACCATTCATGAGTAATGAATTGTCTTGGACTAGTAAATAAGTACTCTTCCATGAATAGTATGAATATGAGAGACTAATCCCTAATCAAGGTAGCATAGTTATGACGAAACAAGATTACTCCAAGGAAGTATTGTAAGGATGTTTTGATATGAGATTACTTGTATGATGATAGGTTAGCTTGGATTGTTAATTGAGTTACCTTCCTTGACATGTATGAATAGAGGTGGATGACCTATGTATTGAGTAAGAACAAGAAAAGGTTACTTGAGAAGTGTTCCTCTTTTAGTCTGTTGATTTATGTGCATTGAATATGCTTATGACCTATGTTGTTGTCTCTTATGATTATGGTATATGTCTTATGTTGACTAATACCTATCTTATGCTTATGTTGATGATTTATGCTAGCCATCATATTTAGTACATTTTTGTACTAACGCATACTCTTGCCTACATTCTTATCAAATGTAGGGTCCGACGATATTGACTTCCATCCTCATGGCTAGGATCTTAGTAGAGAAAGTAAGTGAAGATTTGGTGAGTCCTCATAGCATCGAGGATTTGACCACATTTCCTTTATGTCTTTTATTTTATGTTCAGAACTATTGTATGGGCTGTGTCCCTAAGTCTTTCAAGTATTAGATGGTTTGAGACAAGTGTTAAAGACTTCCGCTTCGTTTTATGAAACTTTGATGTTATTTGAAAATGTTTTAATTTCCGCACCATTTTATATTGTCTCATGTTATGATATGCTAAGTGGCTTGTATGAGGTCTCTCAGGGTCTTGTACACCTTGTCACATCTAGGGTACCCCTGAGTCATGACAAACTATGGAATATTGTCATAGTTTTGTATTTTATTATGATCATTGAAAAACAATTAAGTTAATATTTCAGTTTAGCTATTTATGCTTTTACTTGAAATCAAATATAATAAATATTATAAAGATAATTTTATTTGTAGATTTGATTAACAAATAGTAATATTAACACCATGTAATATTATCTTGTCTATATTTATGATAATATTTTAAAATTATAATTTAATATAAAAAATATACTTTTAAGAAAGAACAACTTTCACATATAGCAAACATAAAAATCATATTTGTATGCTATAACTATAGTTTGCATAATTGCACTCCATAACAAACATAAATATGTATATTTCGCTATACATATACAAAAGAAAGCAGTTGTATAATCTGTTTTGGTATACATATACAAAAGATCAATTGTATAATCTGTGTTTGTATAAAACGAGAAAGAGAAAAAAAAAACTTGGAAGGGGAATATCGTATTTGTATAATCATAAGTGTATAGAACGAAAATATATGCATTTGTATTTGTATATACAATTTTCTCTCGCTTTATACAAATACAAACGCATTTTATACATTTGCGTTGTTGCATAAAGTGAGAAGGGGGAATGAGCGAGCGAGATTTGGGAGAGAGTGGCGAGCGAGATCAAGGATTGTCTGATCACCAACCTGCAAGTAAATCAGATCAAGTAATAATCAAACAAAATAATACCATAATAGCACTACTGTTAGATTTAAATAAAAAAATTAGATAAAATAATAAAAGAAAAAGAAGCCATAAAGGAACAACCTAAGAACTCTGAAATAGAAGAATTAATAACCCAATTAAAAAATATTGAAATCAGTCCATATAGAGAAAGACAGATAACAACTAGAAAACCTCAAAAATGGACTTTCTTTCTGATAGAAGAACAACAGTCGAAGAAGGACCACGAGTAAATTTTTCTGATAATCGAATAGGAAATAATCTTATATCAAGAATATTAACACGAAACAAACAAAACGACAAACAAATCCAGGACTTAAACCAAGTAATAGATATAGATAAAGACCTAAAAATATTCCAACAAAATCAGTTAAATTTACTTAACCCAAAAATACTATATGCTACAGGATATTTTGCCAGAAATAATCAGCTATATAGACATTATAGAGAAGAACAAATTTCAGCCATAGGGAAAGAAATAACTACTATGAATCTAGTAAATCTAGAATCCCTAAGAGGAATAACACATAACATAATGACATTAATGCACATGGGATTAATAGTAGTAGGATTAAAAGAATTAACTAGAAAGAATCTAGGAACTAAAGTATTACTAATAATATATGATGATAGATGATCGGATGTAAAGAAATCCATTATAGGATTAACAAAAGTAGATATGACAAATAATAGAGGAATATTTTACATTAGTCCAGATTTTATGATTAATCTAGCATAATTTGGAAATCATATAAAAATAGGAATATAGACTAAAGGGTACGAAGAAATGAACAGCGGAAATAATTTACTTATGTGTGTAGGTTTCATTGGAAAAATGGCACTAAGTAGAAATACAAGGTTTAGAATAAAAGTGGAAGATGTAGTGGAAGTAATGGGAAACAAAGGCATAAAGTTAATAAAACCAATAAAAATAAATCCAGAAGAATACGCAGGATTAAAATGGAACCTAGAACAATTTAACGAAAAAAAGTACTCACACTAGACTCTCATCTAATGTACACTAATACAAAAGGAAAAACATCTATAAGATTTACAAATTATAGCTACTCTAACCAAACAGATTTGGAAGACGAAATAGAAGTAGAAGCAGAAATAGCGCTCATGAACATAGAAATAATACAAAAAGGATATGAAGTAGATGAAGCTTTGCAAGAAGCAGAAAAGAGATATAGAGATGATGAAACAATAACGTTTAAATATAAGGGGTGTAGAACAGGAAATATGGGTATAGCAGAGGTAGAAAGACATTTTAAAACATGCAAATTCAGAATGGATAATTTAGGGTATAGTGAAGACTATAATAACCAAAAGAAATTAGCAAGCCTTGATGAGATAATGGAAAACATATATGTTAGCGAAGATGAAAAAGAAAGAAATTCTATAATAAGTCAAAAAGAACTCATGGAATCCACCAGTTCAAGTGCTAGTTCGTTCCAAAGAACTGTCCAACCACATACGATAGATACAAGTACAGGAAATGTACCAAGAAGAAGAGTATTTAGGGTAAATCTCGACACGATAATAGAAAATGTAAGACCAATGGGTGGAAGAATGCCTATAGAAGAACCTATCAGGTTACAAGAAGGGGGAAATAAAGGAAAAATATTAAATATAGCTGCACATGATCCGCAAATGTGGAATGCGGTGATAGTCCTATGAAAAGGAATAGTAGTCCCAGACTATATAAAAACATACCAAGATGCAGACGCAGAAACAATGTATAAATACATGGAAACCTTTCTAAGAGAATCCGCAAAAGCTTTATGGGAAGCATATAAATCTAACTTCCCACAAGAATTCCAAGCATTGGTTAATATGGGAGCGAACCCATACAATTTTACTAATAAGATACATAGTCTAATTACAGGAGAAGACCCAAATAGTGGTTTAGTAGTACTACAAAGAAATGCTTTAATAAAACTAGAACAGTTAAGTATTACAAGTTGGTTTCACATAAAAAACTTTCTAAAAGATTACTATTATTATTGCACTATTAGCGGAAATTCTTTTGATGAAGAATTAGGGAAAAAGTTGTTTAATAAATTACCAGGAGCTCTAGGTAGAGAAATAGAAGAAAAATGGTATAAAAGAGACGGAGTAATACAAAACCCCAATGGTAGATGGTCTATAGGACACAAAGTACAACATATAATAGAAATATTAACAGAAAAATATACAAATATACAAATATAGAAACAACTAAAGCAGAATGAAATGGGCTTTTGTAAAAATATTATATATACAACCCAAAATTATGATAAAGAATAAAGTAAACCAACTAAGAGATACAAGAAACGCCGACATTACTACAATCAACACTATAATAATAGAAGATACTATCTAAGAAGGTCTTCAGCCAAAAAACCATATTTAAATAAAGATAGACATGTTAGAAAATATAGAAACGATAGGTGTTTTATTTAAAAAATATATTTTGGACTGGTTTAAGAGTCGCTACTTAATTTTTAAGAAAAATCAAGAAAACTACTTTTTTAAAAGATTAAAACAGAAATCTAATGAAAATATTCAAAGAGATTCGGGGTTCATATTAGCATTTCGGGAAGGGTTTGAAAGCACCCGAAATGTCCGCTAACACGCGGTTACCCAATAATTTACTATTTGGCAAAAAGTGGCATGCTTAATTTGAACTGAACAATTTTTATAGCTTAAGACCATTTTATTTATTTATTAAGTCGAGTAAGAGATGAACAATTTAGTTAAGTTATTAATTCAAAATAGGTGTCTTTCGGGGATTTGAATATTTTCGACCTTAAGATTAACAACAAATATTAACAAGTAAATAAACATAATCAAAATTAAGAGGGAAAAAGATTTGGGCCCAAATTTGGTTTTCCTGTCCGTCTGGGCCAGTATTTGGGCCCATATTTGTTTTGGGCCTTTGGCCCATTTGAGTCATCTGCACCTGTCCTAAACTAACATAAAAATAAAAATATTATTTGGGCCTTGGTCCCAATTTCACCTGTCATAGACAATAGAAAAGTGGGCTTAGGCCCAAAAATAACAAAATACATTTTTTTGTAATAAAGAGTGGGCCTTTGGCCCAATCTTTTCAATTTCTTGTTCGATCTGCTGCATATTCTTTCAACTCTGGGACTTGTTCGTCAATTTTACGGCTGTCCGACTCAATAAAGGTGGAATTGGAACCTTTATGACTTTCTCGAAATGCGGGAATGGAGTCCCAAATGGACTCCGATAAAATTACATACACACAAAAAAAGAGAAAAACAAATTAGTATATGAAAGATCTTTCAAGTGATTGCACGAAAACATTTAATACAAGACAACGAGCAACTAAGACTAGCTACTACGTTGAGACAATGTAACAACAAATAACAAGAACACAAGCAACAAACATTTCCCAACCTACCAAACTTGAATCTTTTCTATAACTAATGGAACAAGATCTTTTAAGGGAAAGATACAACTTAGCACTAAAAATGTTTCAAAAAACATGGTCATGAACGATGACTAAGTAACATGTGAGAATAAAGGAAAAGAAACCCATGTAATTAATTATGAACTCTTTACAAAGGCACAATTATAGAGAGAAAAAATAAAAATAAGAAGATAAAAATAAAAAATATCAAACATGGAAATCAAATACTCAAAATTCTCACAGTTTGGAGGAGAAATAAACTAGAAAGAGGCATATTGCAATTATTTCACTATCCCTCCAACAAATAATATTTTATTATGTTCTTAATCATGCTTAAACAATGAATGCCATATAAAAACTCATTGCACAGAAATCCTAACTCGATAAATGACAGATTCAAAACCATTAGGTTTAAAAAATGCTAAACTAACTGAGACATCTCCAAGTTGATTCAAGAGGAAAAATAAACTGAGGGAAGGTCTGTAACGAAAACTAAATAATATTAAAAGAAAACTCATGACCATGAATCACTAAATAAACAAATTGGGAATTAGAGATGACTTTAGACACACAAAAAAAAACACCAGATAAGAGAATTTTCAGATCAATAAAGGACAGACCACAGTTAAACTTCACATCAGAATCGATTCAACATTCGATGGACGGAGAAACATGTTAAAACAAATACTTTAAAGTCCCCAGGCTCAGAATCTTCAACTTTTAATAAGATTACATAACAGTCATATACAAACAACACATAAAGTAGAAGAAAGATTCATAACTAATATCCATTTATGCACAAGGATTCCAACATATAAAGATACACACTCTTTAGAACACTGAATTAAAACTCATAAAGAAGACTAAAAACAAACGGGAAAAGGCTAAGGAAAATTTACCTCTTTCAGGGCAGCGAACGGGACAACGAGAAGGTGACGACTTCAACTTCCAAACACCACGCGAAAGCCTCAAGAATTCCTGCAAAGTTCGCAACCACAAACAAGAATGTAAAAAAATGTATATTGGGTGTTTCTTTTTTAACAACCTACTGTAATTTCAAGTTTTATAAGATGTGCCCTTTCTACCTTTTCTTATATTTTTTTTCCCAACTCAATATTAACTATCTCCAAAACACAGAAATAAAGAGAAAATGACCTTAAATAGAAGAAGAAAAAGGTTGATTTGGGGGGAACGGATGATTTCCAAAAATTTGAAATTCTAAATCTATTTTATGAGGTAAGGTTACCAACTCGAAATTGTACCAAATTGTACAATTCTCAACGGATTTGAGAGGCTGGCCATTCGATTCGGAACAAAGACACTTGAATCGCGGAGATCGGGACACGTCGAGAGGAGAGAGAGGGGACGACATGAGCTGTGCGAGATGGGTCGGGTCTGCAATTCTCGGCTGCGATAGTGGACTGTTTCTCGCATTTTCTGGGTTCTGCTCGTTCTTTTTTGCGTGAAGGAGAAGCTGCCAGCAGTGGGTCGGCTGGTACTGTTGTTGTATGTATGTATTATTATATGGGCAAATCACATAAATATGATATATTAAGAAAATATTTACCATTTATGGCAATATAATTTTTCTAACTTAATATAACAATTTTTTGGATTAAAAAATTGTACCGCTTCGCCTCTTTCTCTGTCCTTTTTCTCTTCCTCATCTTCTTCTTTTTATTTTTCTTCTTTTCGTCTCTTTCTGTGTTATTCTCTCTTCCTCCTCTTCTTTTTTTATTCTTCTTCTTCTTTTAAAATTTTCATTTAAATAATTATTCTCAAATCAATTTTTATCCATATTTCACTATTTTTATCCAAAAATACGACAAGAAGAGAAATAAAAAAATAATATTTTTTTTACAATATCATATTCTCAAACAAAAATTTCAAATCTCTAAAATTACAACAACAAGAATTCACCATTGATGGTCACTATAAAGCTTCAACTTTTGAATTCATTTTATGAATCTTACGAACTCGTGATTAGTTTGGATTGGTTGATCCTAAAAATAATTGAAAATGCAGTTTAAAGTTTATATCTCAATTTTAAGAGGGTTCAGTTAAGTTTATAATTGATTTTAGGAGAAATATAAGCTTGAAACTCAAAAAAGGTAAAGTTTATGGAACTATATCGCAATTGTATTAAAGTTGAATTAGATATGTTTTATAATTGTATTAAAATAATGAACAATATATTTATAATACATATTGCAAACTTTACTCTCTTCTTAGTGAGACCAACCAAATGATTTAGGTAACACACTTAATAATACATTTATAATACATGCACACTACATTTTTAATATATATTGCAAACATCACTCATGTTCTTAGTGATACAAACCAAAATAATTTATAACACATATAATACATGTTTTATTCATGAATAATACAAGTTTAATTCAGTCTATAGATTATTGTCTTGTCTTTCGTTAGTTACGTTTTTCATTTATTCTTAATTTTCTCTTCTAATTCCACTTTAATATTGTGTATACACTTTTAATACAAATTTAATTCATTTTGTAGTTTATTATGTGTTACTATTAGATTACTTGTTTAATTCATTTTTTTTATAAGTTTAATTCACTTTGTAGATCATTGGCTGCTCTTTCATTAGTTAAATTTTTTATGCGTGCGTAATTCTCTCTTCTAATTCAATTTTAATATTTGTGTAATACACTTTTAATATAAGTTAATTCATTTTGCAGTTTATTGGTTGATTTGTTACGATTGAATTACTTGATTATTTCATTATTGATACAAGTTTTATTTAGTTTACAAATCACATAATGCTCTTTAGTTTGCTACATTTTGCATTCGTGTTTAATTCGCTTCTAATTCAACTTTAATATGTGTGTAATATATTTTTAATTCAACTTTAATTCATTCGGCAGTTTATTATGTTTCTTCATTTGTTATGATTAGATTACTTGTCTGCTCTTTCGTTTGCGATTAGTTTGGATAGGTTGTTCCTACAAATAATTGAAAATATCTTTTGGAGTTTATATCTCAATTTTAAGAGGGTTGATTAAGTTTAGAATTGATTTTAGGAGAAATACTAGATTGAAGCACGAAAAGGATGAAGTTTATGGAACTATATCGGGTTTGTATTAAAGTTGTATTAGATATGTTTCATAATTGTATTAAAATTGTATAAAATTCATGAACAATACATCCTACATTTATAATACATATTGCAAATTTCACTCCCTTTTTAATGATATCAACTAAAACAATTTAGGTAACACACTTATAATATATGCACAATACATCTTTAATACATATTGCAAACATCAATTACGTTCTTAGTGATACAAATCCAAAATAATTTATTAGACACATATAATACATGTTTTATTCATGAATACTACAAATTTAATTCAGTTTATAGATCGGTGTCTTGTCTTTCGTTAGTTATGTTTTTCATTCATTCTTAATTTTCTCTTCTAATTCAACTTTAATATTGTGTAATATAATTTTAAAGCAAATTTAATTTATTTACTTGTTTAATATTTGTGTAATACACTTTTAAATACAATTTTAATTCAATTTGTAATTTATTGATTTGTTACGATTGAATTACTTGTGAAATTCATTGTTGATACAAATTCATTCAGTTTACATAGAATGCTATTTGGTTTGCTACATTTTGCATTCATATTTAATTCTCTACTAATTCAACTTTAATATTTGTGGAATACATTTTTAATGTAAATTTATTATGTCTCTTCATTTGTTACGATTATATTACTTGCCTAATTAATTAATTATTGATAGAAATTTTATTTAGTCTACGAATCATTAACTACTCTACAAAAGAAAATAGAGAGAGAGAAAGGGAAAAAAAGTAAGAGAAAGAGCAACAAAAAAAAGCAGCAAAAAGAAAAACAAAAGAGAAAGAACAACATAAAGAAAAAAAAGGGAGAAAGAGCGAGAGAGAAAAGGGAGAAAGGGGCAAGAGAGATAGAAATCTAATAAAATATATAGTATTGTTATTTATTGCTATAAATGGTAATAATTAAAGAGTATATTTAAAATAAGTAATTATTTTTTAAAAGGGATCCACTCAAGTAATTAGCCCTTATTATATTGTTGGGAATGGGCTGGCAGCTTTTGTTAGTATATTGTTGCATGTTATTGTATTGTAGAGGGTCTTTTGGTGTGGAATAGTGGAAATGGGCTGGCAATTTGCTGGAATTAAGGCCCAAAAGTTGCCTGAAAGAGTTGAAATAATTGGCAAGGAAGGGATTGGGTTTGTAATTTAAAACTTGGCCAAATGAATTGCGAAATTAACCAACTTAAGTAAAAAAGTTAAACAAATTGAGTTTAACTACTGAATTTGGCTAGAATTTAAATAAGACGAATTAATATAATCAACTATTGAGCTTCTTAATTTCAACGAAAAATAAAATAATAATCTCAATTACACTTACATTACTCAAAATTAAAACCATAATTTAAACTAACTAATTCAAACAAAATATATAACTAAAAAATAAAATCTTTTGAGATGATTTTCGAATATCCATAAAATGACATAATTATATAGATAATTGTAAAAATATATACATTAGTTTAAAAATCATAAAAATGACGGAATTACTTAAAATGACTTGGAAAATATCTTAAATTTTATAAACTCAATTATTTCAAATCGTTGGGAATTTAAGAAGTTCGATGATTCATATATATTGTAGAGATCCAAAATTGGGTGTCAACAATAGGAACTATAAAAATAAGCTAGAATGTTTCACATATGGAAGTGTAGAACACCTAGCAAATATATGTCCTAAATGAAATAACAATAGAGCTAGAAACTCGCAGTTAATAGAGGATTTTCAAGAAACGTTGATTAATGTAGATGAATATATGTCAGATAATGAGAGTATATATTCAATAGTAAGTATAGAAATAGCAGAAAAGAACCAGTCTGACGATTCGATTCAGATAATGAAGAATTAATAAAAGAAATAGGTTTAGAATTGAGAAACATGGATTTAGAAGAAATACAAATAAATACAATGATGAATATTTCACAAGAATGTAATCATGAATTCCAAAGAAATAAAGGAATAGATAGTAACCAATGTATTCTATGTAGATGGTATCCACGTAGAGATAAAATGGCAAAATGTAAGTTTTGCTATGCTGAAGGATGTATCACATGCATAGAAAATTTATTAAAAATTAAAGTAAAAGAAGGGCGTGAAAATAAAGAGGCAAGTAATGATACAATAAATTTACGAATGATAACATTAGAAAGCAGGATGAATGAATTAGAACAGAAGGTGATGTTGTTAGAAAAAGGAAAACAAAAATTGGAAGAAAATAGGACAGAATCAGTACAAAGAACAGAAGAATGGAGGATGTGCAAAACATCCGCCCAAGAAGCAGAACTAATGAATATAGAGCCAATAGTAAATCATTATGAGAATTTGATATGTAACGAAGATAAAAAATTTACTATTATAAAAGTACTAGCTAAACTCAAAATATAAGATATTGAATTAGAAACCTTAGCGTTGGTAGATACAGGATGTACATGAGGTAGTATAATAAGCAAAAACATCTTACCACAAGAATTAATACGAACCTTAGATAAGCCAATTGGAGCAATGCAAATGGACGGAACGTATAATACATATCAACATTATATTGGAAAGACTAAGGTAAGTTTTATAAATACATGTAATAAATTTTGTAAATCAATTTACACCCTCGACAGGGTATGGGTAAGAGACCTAAACATAAATGTAGATTTTGTATTAGTATTAAAATTCATGATACAAAACAATGGAGGAACATTGATTACAAGAGATGTGGTAATATTCTTTAAAAATTTAACCTATACACCAGTACGAACTATCAATTTTCAAACAAAAGGAAGACAAGCTAGTATATCTCCCAGCACCCCAGACAACTTACAGACATGTTGTAAAGACAGTAAAAATAAAAGTCAATGTTGTAAAAACCAAGTACATAAAGAACAATACAAAGGAGAAGACGAAGAATATGATATAAGGGAAAAGAATTATACCCTGATAGAAATAGAAAGTGAATTCTATAATTTTCAAACAAGAATCGACAAGATAGGAACAATTAGAAGTCCTAAAGACTTAGACAATATAGTAAAAATATTAGATGAAATGGAGATAATAGGAAAAAAACCCTTAAAACATTGGGAAAATAATAAAGTAGTCTGTAAATTAGATATCATAAATCCAGAAAACATAATAAAGACAGCTGCTATTGAAGCAACTAACCAAGATCTAGAAGATTTCGGTGTACAAATAAAAGAATTATTAAATTTAGGAGTAATACGGAGATCTACTTCAAAACATAGATCAGCAACATTCATGGTGAGAAATCATAGTGAGATAGTAAGAGGTAAAGCAAGAATGGTAATTAACTACAAAAGACTTAATGATAAGACAAGAACATATGCATATAAATTACCAGATAAAAATGAATTAATCGATTGAATCCAAGGAAAGAAGGTATTTAGTAAATTCGACTGTAAGTCATGATATTGGCCGGTTAAAATGCATGAAGAAAGTATCCAGTGGACAACATTCACTTGTCCTGAAGGACATTTTGAATGGCTAGCCATGCCATTTGGACTAAAAACTGCCCCGCCAATATTTCAAAAAAAATGGATACTATATTTGGAGATTATAAAAGGTTTGTTTTAGTATATGTAGATGACATTTTAGTATTCAGTAAAGACATCAAAGATCATCTAGGACATCTACAGACAGTATTTAGATTATTTGTACAAAATGGAATAATAGTAAGTAAAAAGAAAATGGAATTATGCAAGAACTATATAAATTTTTTAGGAGTAATATTAGGAGACGAAAAAGTTAAATTACAACCACATATAGCAACAAAAGATTAGACCTGCCTGATAAATTAGATAATACAAAAGACTTACAAAAATTCTTAGGATTGGTAAATTATGCTAGAAACTTTTTTGAAGACTTAGGAAAAATAGCCGGACCATTATATTCAAAAACAGGAAGCAAAGGGCAAAAATATTTTAACCTAGAAGATATAAAATTAGTACAACAAATTAAAGAAAAAGTTAAAAAATATTCCAGAACTAAGTCACCACTAGAAACCGATTATTTAATAATTGAGACAGATGGCAGTATCCAAGGATGGGGAGCCGTATTAAAAGCCAAAATAAATAAATACAGTGATAAAACAGACGAAAAGATTTGTGTCTATCAAAATGGAAAATATAAAGAGAAATGAAATATGAGCAGTATAGATGTAGAGGTTTTAGCAATAATATATGGTCTAAATAGCTTTAAGTTATATGTTTTAAATAAAATGAAGTATTAGTAAGAACTGACTGCGAAGACATAGTTAAATTTCATCAAAAAATAAACCAAAAAGCTAGTAGCAAGATAAGATGGCTAAACTTTATTGATATCTATCTATCCAAATGTTATATTTGAATATATAAAAGGAAAAGATAACAATCTATCAGACCAGTTAAGTCGACTAAATATAAAAATGACCTAACTATACATTTGTTTCAGCATGAGACCAGCAGGTCCAACTCCAATAGACAAAGGCAAAGGAGTACCCTCAGCATCCGACACATACGCTCAGACTCTAGTAGGTAATATGAAGTTTAGACCCTAGACAACATCAGTAGAAATGATGGAACACATGTATTTAGGTAAGCACAATTTAATTTGTTATCCAAAGTCAAATTTATCATTTAGAAAATTGCCAGAATGTGTGTTAGATAGACCTCAGAAATGTTTGGTAGACAACTTATGGATGACATATAATAAGAAAGACAGTAAATATTTCATAGCCTTATTAAATGAATTATGTCAATATTTTACCGACAAAAGTAGAGAGAATAAATTTAAATATTATGTTGTAATACATGGCAAAACTAATGGTATTTTTTAAACTTGAATAGAAGTATTAGACTCCATAAATGGGGTAAAAACCCCTCTTTTTAAAGGATTTAACGATTTTACTGAAGCTCTAGATTATGCAAGAGGGATATTTGGTCCAAACTACTATATCTCCCAATCCCTCACGCAAAATCCACCAAATACTCCTCAATACAACATCCAAAAAGACACCGATAAAATAATTTTCTGTGACCACTGTTCCTCGATGATCGAAGCCTTCAAAAGATTAAATGGAAAAGCCGAAGCCTGACTCCAAAAAAATGCCAAATTAATGGAGCAGGTAAAATTATTTAAAGTTAAGGATTCCTCTCAAAAGGCTCCCACTGATACATAGATTTCAGCACCGAGTTTTCCATCTCAAGATAAAATGAATAAGAAGGGTGTGCATTCCCCAACGAATGCAATAAGATCTACCATATCAGATGAGAAAGATACGACTAGTCCGGTTCAAACGGTAGCGGGTAAAGACACTTCAAATCCGTTTGTGGCTGTCACTTTGCCAAAAAGTGAAGAAGAAAGTTCTTCATCCAGACGGCGACTACCCATATCCTTTATACCAGTAGAGACACTAAAAAAGAAAACTATGCTCCACAAAAAGAAAAAATGATAAATTAGAGAGCATAATAAATCAAACTTTAGAGAAGTTTTTTCAAAAGGGATAGGACAAACATGTAATTACTACAGAAAATTCAGATCCAAGTGAAGATAGACTGATACTAGATACAGACTGAATAAATACAAGCTCGAGAAGAGACAGTCCAACAAATAATAGTCATATATCCCCTAGTTTCGGAGAAGAAAATTATGGAGAACATTCATATTACCAAGACGCCCAAAATCCGAATGAAGATGATGACTGTGGAATGAGCTTCGATTCTATCGCTTTGCACAACTTGGATACCTAAAGACGAAGAACGCAAAAAGACAAACAAGATGAAGACAATAAAATAAAGTGTGAATAAAGGTGTGTGCCATGTGGGTATGGCCACATTTGTCGTGTGAGTGCTTACTTTATAACTATCCTCTAAAAAGGAAAAAACTGATAAACACACGTCAAATAAGTGACAATAATGCATGTGACAATGGGGCCCAAATGTGTACCCGACGTGTATTATTCGATCTTATCTTTACAGTGTCGGCTAATTTTAAGCCACTACTTTTTATCTTTTTATCTTTTTATCCTTAGAGTGTTGGCCAAATCTAGGCCACTACTTTATTTCTACTTTAAACCTTAAAACCTCTATATAACGAGACTTCGAGGAATAAAAGAAGGACACACAACAGCTTCCCCTTACTAATGTTTCGACAAATTCTCTCCACGACCCAAAACAAAGACCTCTAAAAACCCTCTTGTAATATTAAGTTTGTATAAAAGTGTGCATTTGAGCTTGTAAGAGTCAGTCGGGGTTCCCAAAAGGGAAACCTCTCTCCGTCCAAATCATGTAAGTCTCCTATGTTTACCTATATTTTTCTCAAAAAATCAATCTTCTATGTAAATTATGTTTGTATTATACCATGTTATTATGTCTTGAACTACCCTTAGTATATGGTTAAGCTCTTAATTTCTTGATAACAACGATGGAATGACCTGTAAATTCCTAGAATGTTTTACAGGCATTAAGAAGTCCGCCATGATTAAAGGACATTGTGTGCCATATCTGGGGTAGGATTAAAGAAGTAGTTATCAGGAATACAGGTTAAGAGAGAGATACGAACGGGGTTATATAAAAAGGGGATATATATATATATATATATATATATATATATATATAAGTGGGAGAAATATAGCAAAATATCCACGACAAACATGATAGGACACAGCGTGAGAGGGAGTACTGAGTAGGATTTAAAAAATCAATCTGCATATTTATTCATATTTATCCAAAACTCGTTAAACTCGTTATTTTTAGTTAATTTTAGTATCAGAGCGAGAAATTTTTGAAAAATTAACCATCAAGAAGACCTCTACGAAATACACAGATACATCTAAAAACAAAAAGAAAGTTAGAAAGCATGTATCTAGAATATAAGATACTACAAAGTAATAAAAGAATACAATGTAATTCTACCCAACAAGAAGATCGTCTTAGATTAGATCATTTAATTGATATAATATCTAGATTAGAATACAAGTTGATTACACAGCTAAAATCTAGACAGATATAATATATGAAAAACTCCCTTTTGCTAACCAATTAAGATTAAGGTATTGGTATTTATATAGAGAAAAACAGATAAAACTAGAGTGGCTAAAACTAAAAAAGGCATTAAGCATATATTTAAAAGTACTAGAAACAAGAGATTTAGTAGAAAGACTTTGTAATCATGGAGGTTTATACTCATCAACTAGGCCAACATTAGTCAACCCAGAATTATTAAGTGCGATAAAGTGGGAGTTACATAGCATAGATAGTGATATCCAAAACGCAAATAAACGCATACTAGTCCAAAATAAATATATAAGGGAACTAGCTTTTCCGCTAGGATAAGAATAGTAACTATAGATCCATTAAAATAATTAGAGTACTTAGATCTAAGAATCTACCCTGAAAAGAAATATAGAATATTAAAGGAAAACACAATAATAAGATGCAACTTTAGCCAGGGAGAACATCTTCTACATTCAGAAGACAAGCAATATAATACAATAATAGATCTCATAATAAACTTTAGTGAAAAAACATAGGAACAAGATAAAAATATAGTAAAATTACTAGAAATAATAGAAATAACTCAAAGTAGACACAAAAAGATACTGGAAAAATTGGAACAGAACTTTGATTTCGTAAAATCACAAGAACTAGAACTAGATAGAAAAATTCAACACTTGAATAATAAGTTTAATATAGAAAAGATACATACAAAAGTTGAAATAGAAAAGCTAATAAAAACCATAATCAAAAAGCCTAAAAAATTAGAAATAAAAACAACTGAATTAGTTACAAAAACAACAAGACAAGTAGAAATAGTAACTACTGAAATTAACGAATTAAAAAAGACATTACAAAGACTAGAAGAACAACTCCTTTCATGAATGACTTATGCCAAGATCCAGCATATACTAAAGCACTAAAATTTACAGCAAGCATTCAACCAGATCTGCAAGGATTGTCTAATCACCAACCTACAAGTAAATCAGATCATGTAATAATCAAACAAAATAATACTATAATAGCACTACTGTTAGATTTAAATAAAAAATTAGATAAAATAATAAAAGAAAAAGAAGTCTTAAAGGAACAACCTAAGAACTCTGAAATAGAAGAATTAATAACACAATTAAAAAATATTGAAATCAGTCCATATAGAGAAAGACAGATAACAGCTAGAAAACCTCAAAAACGAACTTTCTTTCAGGTAGAAGAACAACAATCGAAGAAAGACCATGAGTAAATTTTTCTGATAATCGAATAGGAAATAATTTTATATCAAGAATATTAACATGAAACAAACAAAATGACAAACAAATTCAGGAGTTAAACCAAGTAATAGATATAGATAAAGACCTAAAAATAATTCAACAAAATCAGTTAAATTTACTTAACCCAAAAATACTATATGCTACAGGATATTTTGCCAGAAATAATTAGCTATATAGACATTATAGAGAAGAACAAATTTCAGCCATAGGGAAAGAAATAGCTACTATGAATCTAGAACGCCTAAGAGGAATAACACATAACAGAATGACATTAATGCACATGGGATTAATAGTAGTAGGATTAAAAGGATTAACTAGAAAGAATCTAGGAACTAAAGTATTACTAATAATATACGATGATAGATGGTCGGATGTAAAGAAATCCATTATAGGATTAACAGAAGTAGATATGACAAATAATAGAGGAATATTTTACATTAGTCCAGATTTTATGATTAATCTAGCATAATTTGGAAATCATATAAAAATAGGAATATAGACTAAAGGGTACGAAGAAATGAACAGCGGAAATAATTTACTTATGTGTGTAGGTTTCATTGGAAAAATGGCACTAAGTAGAAATACAAGGTTTAGAATAAAAGTGGAAGATGTAGTGGAAGTAATGGGAAACAAAGGCATAAAGTTAATAAAACCAATAAAAATAAATCCAGAAGAATACGCAGGATTAAAATGGAACCTAGAACAATTTAACGAAAAAAAGTACTCACACTAGACTCTCATCTAATGTACACTAATACAAAAGGAAAAACATCTATAAGATTTACAAATTATAGCTACTCTAACCAAACAGATTTGGAAGACGAAATAGAAGTAGAAGCAGAAATAGCGCTCATGAACATAGAAATAATACAAAAAGGATATGAAGTAGATGAAGCTTTGCAAGAAGCAGAAAAGAGATATAGAGATGATGAAACAATAACGTTTAAATATAAGGGGTGTAGAACAGGAAATATGGGTATAGCAGAGGTAGAAAGACATTTTAAAACATGCAAATTCAGAATGGATAATTTAGGGTATAGTGAAGACTATAATAACCAAAAGAAATTAGCAAGCCTTGATGAGATAATGGAAAACATATATGTTAGCGAAGATGAAAAAGAAAGAAATTCTATAATAAGTCAAAAAGAACTCATGGAATCCACCAGTTCAAGTGCTAGTTCGTTCCAAAGAACTGTCCAACCACATACGATAGATACAAGTACAGGAAATGTACCAAGAAGAAGAGTATTTAGGGTAAATCTCGACACGATAATAGAAAATGTAAGACCAATGGGTGGAAGAATGCCTATAGAAGAACCTATCAGGTTACAAGAAGGGGGAAATAAAGGAAAAATATTAAATATAGCTGCACATGATCCGCAAATGTGGAATGCGGTGATAGTCCTATGAAAAGGAATAGTAGTCCCAGACTATATAAAAACATACCAAGATGCAGACGCAGAAACAATGTATAAATACATGGAAACCTTTCTAGGAGAATCCGCAAAAGCTTTATGGGAAGCATATAAATCTAACTTCCCACAAGAATTCCAAGCATTGGTTAATATGGGAGCGAACCCATACAATTTTACTAATAAGATACATAGTCTAATTACAGGAGAAGACCCAAATAGTGGTTTAGTAGTACTACAAAGAAATGCTTTAATAAAACTAGAACAGTTAAGTATTACAAGTTGGTTTCACATAAAAAACTTTCGAAAAGATTACTATTATTATTACACTATTAGCGGAAATTCTTTTGATGAAGAATTAGGGAAAAAGTTGTTTAATAAATTACCAGGAGCTCTAGGTAGAGAAATAGAAAAAAAATGGTATAAAAGAGACGGAGTAATACAAAACCCCAATGGTAGATGGTCTATAGGACACAAAGTACAACATATAATAGAAATATTAACAGAAAAATGTATAAATATACAAATACAGAAACAACTAAATCAGAATGAAATGGGCTTTTGTAAAAATGTTATATATACAACCCAAAGTTATGATAAAGAACAAAGTAAACCAACTAAGAGATTCAAGAAACGCCGACCTTACTACGATCAGCACTATAATAATAGAAGATACTATCTAAGAAGGTCTTCATCCAAAAAACTATATTTAAATAAAGATAGACATGTTAGAAAATATAGAAACGATAGGAACTATAAAAATAAGCTAGAATGTTTCACTTATGGAAGTATAGAACACCTAGCAAATATATGTCCTAAATGAAATAACAATAGAACTAGAAACTCACAATTAATAGAGGATTTTCAAGAAATGCTGATTAATGTAGATGAATATATGTAAGATAATGAGAGTCTATATTCAATAGTAAGTGTAGAAATAGCAGAAAAGAACCGATCTGACGATTCAGATTCAGATAATGAAGAATTAATAAACGAAATAGGTTTAGAATTGAAAAACATGGATTTAGAAGAATTACAAATAAACACAATGATGAATATTTCACAAGAATGTAATCATGAATTCCAAAGAAATAAAGTAATAGATAGTAACCAATGTATTCTATGTATATGGTATCCAAGTAGAGATAAAGGGGCAAAATGTAAGTTTTGCTATGCTGAAGGATGTATCAATGCATAGAAAATTTATTAAAAATTAAAGTAAAAGAAGGGCGTGAAAATAAAGAGGCAAGTAATGATACAATAAATTGACGAATGATAACATTAGCAAGCAGGATGAATGAATTAGAACAGAAGGTGATGTTGTTAGAAAAAGAAAAACAAAAACTGGAAGAAAATAGGACAGAATCAGTACAAAGAACAGAAGAATGGGGGATGTGCAAAACATCTGCCCAAGAAGCAGAACTAATGAATATAGAGCCAATAGTAAATCATTATGAGAATTTGATATGTAACGAAGATAAAAAAAATTACTACTATAAAAGTACTAGCTAGACTCAAAATACAAGATATCGAATTAGAAACCTTAGCGTTGGTAGATACATGATGTACATGAGGTAGAATAATAAACAAAAAGATCTTACCACAAGAATTAATACAAACCTTAGATAAGCCAGACTGCAATGCAAATGGACGGAACGTATAATACATATCAACATTATATAGGAGACACTCAAGTAAGTTTTGTAAATACATGTAATGAATTATATAAACCAATGTACACCCTCAACAGGGTATGTGTAATAGACCTAAACATAAATGTAGATTTTGTATTAGGATTAAAATTGATGATACAAAGCAATGGAGGAAACATTGATTGTAAGAGATGGGGTAATATTCTTTAAAAATTTAACCTATACACCAGTACGAACTATCAATTTTGAAACAAAAGGAAGACAAACTAGTATATCTCCCAGCACCCTAGACAACTTACATACATCTTGTAAAGACTGTAAAAATAAAAGTCAATGTTGTAAAAACCAAGTACATAAAGAACAAGACGAAGGAAAAGAGGAATAATATGATATAAGGGAAAAGAATTATACCCTGATAGAAATAGAAAGTGAATTCTATAATTTTCAAACAAGAATCGACAAGATAGAAACAATTAGAAGTCCTAAAGACTTAGACAATATAGTAAAAATATTAGATGGAATGGAGATAATAGGAGAAAAACCCTTAAAACATTGGGAAAATAATAAAGTAGTATGTAAATTAGATATCATAAATCCAGAAAACATAATAAAGACAACTGCTATTGAAGCAACTAACCAAGATCTAGAAGATTTCGGTGTACAAATAAAAGAATTATTAAATTTAGGAGTAATACGGAGATCTACTTCAAAACATAGATCGGCAACATTCATGGTGAGAAATCATAGTAAGATAGTAAGAGGTAAAACAAGAATGGTAATTACTACAAAATACTTAATGATAATACAAGAACATATGCATATAAATTATCAGATAAAAATGAATTAATCAACCGAATCCAAGGAAAGAAGGTGTTTAGTAAATTCGACTGTAAGTCAGGATATTGGCAGGTTAAAATGCATGAAGAAAGTATCGAGTGGACAACATTCACTTGTCCTAAAAGACATTTTGAATGGCTAGCCATGCCATTTGGACTAAAAACTGCCCCGCCAATATTTCAAAGAAAAATGGATACTATATTTGGAGACTATAAAAAGTTTGTTTTAGTATATGTAGATGTCAGTTTATTATTCAGTAAAGACATCAAAGATCATCTAGGACATCTACAGACAATATTTAGATTATTTGTACAAAATGGAATAATAGTAAGTAAAAAGAAAATGGAATTATGCAAGAACCATATAATTTTTTAGGAGTAATATTTGGAGTCGGAAAAGTTAAATTACAACCACATATAGCAACAAAAGTATTAGACATGCCTGATAAATTAGATAATACAAAAGACTTACAAAAATTCTTAGGATTGATAAATTATGCTAGAAACTTTATTAAAGATTAGGAAAAATAGCCCGACCATTATATTCAAAAACAGGAAGCAAAGGGCAAAAACATTTTAACCTAGAAGATATAAAATTAGTACAACAAATTAAAGAAAAAGTTAAAAAAATTCCAGAACTAAATATACCACTAGAAACTGATTATTTAATAATTGAGACAAAAGGCAGTTTTCAAGGATGGGGAGCCGTATTGAAAGCCAAAACAAATAAATACAGTGATAAAACAGACGAAAAGATTTGTGCCTATCAAAATGGAAAATATAAAGAGAAATGAAATATGAGCAGTATAGATGTAGAGGTTTTAGCAATAATATTCTAAATAGCTTTAAGTTATATGTTTTAAATAAAATGAAGTATTAGTAAGAACTGACTGCGAAGACATAGTTAAATTTCATCAAAAAATAAACCAAAAAGCTAGTAGCAAGATAAGATGGCTAAACTTTATTGATATCTATCTATCCAAATGTTATATTTGAATATATAAAAGGAAAAGATAACAATCTATCAGACCAGTTAAGTCGACTAAATATAAAAATGACCTAACTATACATTTGTTTCAGCATGAGACCAGCAGGTCCAACTCCAATAGACAAAGGCAAAGGAGTACCCTCAGCATCCGACACATACGCTCAGACTCTAGTACGTAATATGAAGTTTAGACCCTAGACAACATCAGTAGAAATGATGGAACACATGTATTTAGGTAAGCACAATTTAATTTGTTATCCAAAGTCAAATTTATCATTTAGAAAATTGCCAGAATGTGTGTTAGATAGACCTCAGAAATGTTTGGTAGACAACTTATGGATGACATATAATAAGAAAGACAGTAAATATTTCATAGCCTTATTAAATGAATTATGTCAATATTTTACCGACAAAAGTAGAGAAAATAAATTTAAATATTATGTTGTAATACATGGCAAAACTAATGGTATTTTTCAAACTTGGATAGAAGTATTAGACTCCATAAACGGGGTTAAAACCCCTCTTTTTAAAGGATTTAACGATTTTACTGAAGCTCTAGATTATGCAAGATAGATATTTGGTTATATCTCCCCAGCCCTCAGGCAAAATCCACAAAAGACCCCTCAATACAATATCCAAAAAGACACCAATAAAATAATTTTCTGTGACCACTGTTCCTCGATGACCGATGCCTTCAAAAGATTAAATGAAAAAGTCGAAGCCTTACTCCAAGAAAATGTCAAATTAATGGAGCAGGTAAAATTATTTAAAGGTAAGGATTCCTCTCAAAAGGCTCCCGCCGGTACACAGATTTCAGCACCGAGTTTTCCATCTCAAGATAAAATGGATAAGAAGGGTATGCATTCCCAAACGAATGCAATAAGATCTACCATATTAGATGATAAAGATACGGCTAGTCCGGTTCGTACGGTAGCGGGTAAAGACACCTCTAATCCGTTTATGGCTGTCACTTTTCCAAAAAGTGAAGAAGAAAGTTCTTCATCCAGACGGCGACTACCCAGATCCTTTATCCCAGTAGAGACACTAAAAAAGAAAACTATGCTCCACAAAAAGAAAAAAAATAATAAAATAGAGAGCATAATAAAACAGACTTTAGAGAAGTTTTTTCAAAAGGGATAGGACAAACATGTAATTACTACAGAAAATTCAGATCCAAGTGAAGATAGACTGATACCAGATACAGACCGAATAAATACAAGCTCGAGAAGAGACAGTCCAACAAATAATAGTCATAGATCCCCTAGTTCCGGAGAAGAAAATTATGGAGAACATTCATATTACCAAGACGCCCAAAATTCAAATGAAGATGATGACTGTGGAATGAGCTTCGATTCTATCGCTTTGCACAACTTGGATACCTAAAGACGAAGAACGCAAAAAGACAAACAAGATGAAGACAATAAAATAAAGTG
The DNA here is from genome assembly GCF_019186545.1 of Solanum stenotomum. NCBI lineage: Eukaryota > Viridiplantae > Streptophyta > Magnoliopsida > Solanales > Solanaceae > Solanum > Solanum stenotomum. Next base: position 47,926,788 of record NC_064289.1, on the reverse strand, counting down.
TGAATAAAGGTGTGTGCTATGTGGGTATGGCCACATTTGTCGTGTGAGTGCTTACTTTATAACTATCCTCTAAAAAGGAAAAAACTGATAAGCACATGTCAAATAAGTGACAATAATGCATGTGACAATGGGTCCCAAATATGTGCCCGACGTGTATTATTCAATCTTATCTTTAGAGTGTCGGCTAATTTTAAGCCACTACTTTTTATCTTTTTATCCTTATAGTGTCGGCCAAATTTAGGCCACTACTTTATTTCTACTTTAAACCTTAAAACCTCTATATAACGAGACTTCGAGGAAGAAAAGAAGGACACACAACATATTTCCCTTATCAATGTTCCGACAAATCCTCTACACGACCCAAAACAAAGACCACTAAAAACCCTCTTGTAATATTAAGTTTGTGTAAAAGTGTGCATTTGAGCTTGTAAGAGTCAGTCAGGATTCCTGAAAGGGAAATCTCTCTCCGTCCAAATCATGTAAGTCTCCTATGTTTTCCTGTATTTTTCCCAAAAAAATAATCTTCTATGTAAATTATGTTTGTATTATACCATGTTATTTTTTCTTGAACTACCCTTAGTATATGGTTAAACTCTTAATTTCTTGATAACAACGATGGAATAACCTGTAAATTCCTAGAATGTTTTACATGCATTAAGAAGTCCGCCATGATTAAATGACATTGTGTGCCATTTCCGGGGTGGGGTTAAAGAAGAAGTTATCAAGAACACAGGTTAAGAGAGAGATATGAACGGGGTAATATAAAAAGGGGAAATATATATATATATATATATATATATATATATATATATATATATATATATAGATATAGCAAAAAATCCACGACAAACATGATAGGACACATCGTGAGAGGGAGTACTGAGTAGGATTTAAAAAATCAATCTGCATATTTATTCTAACTCGTTATTTTTAGTTAATATATATATATATATATATATATATATAAATATAATTTTCTCTCGCTTTATACAAACACAAACACATTTTATACATTTGCGTTTGTATGAAAGCGAAAGAGGCGAGCGAGATTCACCAGAAGAGATACGATATAACAACAGTTTGCTATGGGGTACAATTAAATCAAACTATGGTTATAACATTTAATTTGAGTTAATAATTTGCTATTATATACAATTTTCCCTTTAAGAAAAGAGGGCTGACCCGATAAAGTCCGTAGCCCACGTACTTGTGGGCTAAACCAATCATTTTTTGGCCCACACCAAAAATAGGTTAGCTCGACCTGATCCGTCAAATTTTAAAGCCTGTATAAATTAATTCGAATTAGATAACCCAGCCCATATTGATAGCTCTAGGGCCTATGCTAGCACGGGGGACATGTGTCTAGTCCCATATAAGTGAGAGGATCCAAACCCGGATTTGTTTGCATGAAATAAACCGTATTTGATAATGAAGGATACATCCGTAATATTTGGTAGTAATCTGATTATAGGTTATATGAATTAAAGTCCAAAAGGTCGGTAATCTCAAATATATATGCGAAAAAGAGAAGCTAAATCGCCGTGAAGCAGCAGCTATTTGCTGATAAACCCTAGGTGATTTCAGGTTCATCCTGAAGGTAATTTCTTTTCTCATTTTTTGATTAATACTTCAATTCTAATTGTTGTTTTTTATTTTTTTGTGAATTTTCCATTTTATGATCGGTTTTTTATTTGAAACTTGCTAAGGAATTCCATTGAATTTTTTCTTTTTAGGATTTTGATTTTTTCTGGTAATAATTTGTATGTGAATTGATGTTTTCATGTGTTGTTTCTGGGTGAATTTGTGATCAGGCCACAACATTCTGTAGTGGAGTATCATCAGGCGTGTGAAAATGCTTAGCTGCAAGGTAATTAGGGTTTATCGAATGTCATTGATTTTTGTTTTCTTGCTCTGTTGCTGGCATTGATTTAATCACCTTTTGTTTATCAACTGTCATTGAATTGGTTGCTTTCTTTTATAGTATAAGTGTAAGTTAGAGTTATTTTCCTTAAAAAGGTGAGTTTTTTTTAATGCAAGAATGACATACATAATACATTGGTAAATTGATATGATAGTTGATTGATGAGGGCAGAACACCAATACTGAAAATAAAGCCTGTGCTAGTCAGATATAGTATAGTTAGGGCTCGAACCCCCACAGAGAACCTAACCTTTAAAACTAGGGCTGAAACAAATTAATTGAACTCATTTTCAAAGAAAGAAGACTAAAAAAGAAAGAAGAAGTGAATCACCTAGGAATAGGAAAGGAATGGATCTTCACATGTACAATTCATCTTTTGCTAAATAATAAGAAATAAATTATTCCCCAACAAGGACGTGTATTAGGTCCTTGCTGATTCCTTGCAACATGGTGCATCTCTTAATAAAGGGGCGTGAAAAGTGGAGACTTTGGGACTAAATAAGCTGTCAAATCAATTTATTCTTGGTAGTTGAAACTTGAAAGCAATTTAAATAGAATAATTTGTTCAAACATCATCAAACAAATATTTAAAGTGATCTAAAGTTTTTAGCCAAGACTAAAGAGATTTACTGAAGGAAGAAAGCAGAAACCTGATTTTAGATGATTAGTGTAGATTTCGCTCTTTGATTGAAAACATAAATATTAATTAGTTTCCACAGATATAAATGTCTATTTCTGTCCCCTATATGCTAAGTTTTCTCTCAAATAACTATAACTTAAAGATACCAGAAACACATTGAGAATTCAATTTATGTGTGTGTTTAGAAACGGCATATTTTAGATAACAATGAAGCTTCTCTCGAATACTCCAACTCTGATAACAGTCTCCTACACTTGCTCAAAAAAAAAAAAACCTTAATAAAAAAAACAGTCTCCTACAACCAATTCTTCTCTCAAATTAAACAGCTTGTTAGAGAACCACTAGTGAAAATACTTCAAGCACACGATTCCCTCTGAATTCCTCTCTTGAGTAAGTTAAGATACAATCTCGATGAATTCACCATAAAAAATACACAATAGGTATTAATTCAAGAAACTAAAATCTAAACTAATATATCATCAAGTTTCCATAAAGAACGTTACTCCATAAAAGAGTTCATATCATGAATCATAGAAATTGAACAGCTAGATTGCAAACCAATTAGGATAATGTAATTTCTCTTCCAAGTTCCTTGGCTGAAATCTGCAATATACAGTCCGTAATTAAGATCCCTAACTTGTGGAACAAATACGTGTACTTGAGGATATGTCAAAAGCTCCAAAATATCCTAAACGTACAACTTCTACGTTGGTGCTTTGGTGCTGGATTTTGTACATTCTTTTCACACAATACTCCGTATGCGCCTCCATTTAATCCACCCCACTCCAATACAATGTGTGACATCCTCGGCGACCTCACCATTTCCAGGCAATAAGCATTTGGTCAAGGGAATTGGAATAACTATAATCAAAATATATGCAATCATGTCAATCAAGTTAAATAGCCAGTTTAAAATACTGATTTAGATGAAAAAATAATAGTTTTATGGCTTTTGAAAAAAAAACTAACTTTTGGGTTTTTCTTAGTCAATAAAAGTTCCTTCATAACATTTTAAAATAATTAATGTATCAATTTACCAACTGTATTTACCGTCTGCTGTTGCACTCTTATAGACAGAGCCCATAGGTAATGAGGCGCACACATTGGCACCTTAGTGTCCACACTGAAGCGCCACTGAAGCCAGGAAACACACAATTTGGCTTTAAGTGAGTTTTCAGGGCTGTAGTGTGCCTCAAACGAGTCTTTAAGAGAATGATTGGTCCAACCTCTTCCCGTCTATGAGGAGCAAAGACTATGGAGTCTTGTGATAGTTGATCTCATCTCATCTTCTCAAGCAAGACAGTCTCCTCATTGTAGTCCAACCTCTTCCCGTCTACGAGGAGCGAGGACTATGGAGTCTTGTGATAGTTGATCTCATCTCGTCAGAGTTTGTTATAGTCTAATAAAAAAGTACTGCGACGTGAAGTAGGAAATTAATCTTGGCATTATCTCATATAATGTCCTTCTGGGGTACAATATGGTATAAGGGAACTGGATGCACCTGTCTTTTTTTATTGACAAATAATTTTCTCTTATAGGATAAATTGGCACATTTTCGAATAAAGGAGCTCAAAGATGTGCTTACTCAACTTGGTCTCTCAAAGCAAGGAAAGAAGCAGGTTTGAACATTTTATTTGATTGTTCGTGGTTTCATATGTTGAACTTGACTTCTTTTTAATTTCATTCTCATATTTCCTGATGTTCCAAACAGTTTCCTCTTACTTTGTTACATCTGTGTTGGGTTATAGCCATATTGTTCTGTATAAGTCCAACAATTTGTTTTTTGCTTTCTAAGTTATTTATATCATGATCTTTCTAGGGTTTCAATTACATTTTATTCAGTTGGTCCTTTTCATCAGTTGTTGACAAGAATGTGTAGTAAGACTTTGGTGTTGTCTACTATTCCTTTGAATAAGGCCTTACTTTTGGAATCTTGTTATCAGTTTTAGTACGAGTGAGAGTATGCTTCTTTAATTTTGTGGGGCTATTTTACTTTAATGATTCACAGGTTTCCTTTCTTTATAACAAGTTGGTTTTCACTGTAACCCAACTTTGAATTAGTAATTATTTTTTATTATCATGGGTATGTGTCTGACAGTCGTATTTGTCATGATGTAGGATCTTGTTGATCGCATATTAGCAATTCTTTCAAATGAACGAGGTGAGGAAGCCACATATCTTGCGTGGAGAAATTCCAGGGAACTGTTAGACCTATTCTACTTGTAGATATTGTTTTATATAGTTTTACTATCTATGTTTGTTCTCAACTATTTTTTCGTTCTTCATACCATTCCTACTAGTGATATGCACTCATTTTTTGGGTGACCTTGTCAAACTTTGTCTTTGTAGTAAATTCTTATAATGTCAAGTAATTCATTTTAGTGTATCTAGAACTGCCCTTCCTCCAAAGGCTAACCTTTCCTATTTCTTATGTACTTTTTTTAGTGTGACCTCATCAAACTTTGTCTCTGTAGTTCATTCATGTACATCAAAAGATCTACTTTAGTACGTCTGGAACTCTCCTCCTCCTAAGTGTAGGGATGATAAATGGGCCGTTTGGACTGAAGTTTGGTGGGTCAAGATGGGCTGAACCAATAGATGAGTTAATGCCCAACCTTGCCCAAAGCTTGTTTGTGCTTAAGATGATGGGTCATCACCCAATCTATTCAATTTGACTCAACTTTTATTATTTCCTTTTAGAGATAGAAATAAAATTTTCAATAATTCTATTGTTAGGAAATAATAATGTTGTTTTAAAATCAAATATAGGGGTTTAAATGGGTCTTGACCTATACGGTTCATTGCCTTAAGATTTTGGATTAGATATTCAGATTTTCACATAATATCAGGGCAAGACTTGGGAAACTTGTTCCTATGTAGTGTCTTTATCCTTCTAGCTCAAATTGTATATAGTCTCTACCTGTCCTATTGTTGTGGGTGGACTAGTACTTTAAAAAGCAAAGGCACAAATTATTTACTTATCATGGGACTAGATGGGAATCTTGAGGCCAGGGTGTAAGTCTCACAAATTTCTAATTTTATTACTTTTAGAAATAAGATTTTGAAAATATATAAATTAATATTTTCTTTTATCATTTATAGATAAATACATTCATATGTTTATTATTTTAAAAAATTAACATTAAAAATATACATGTTAATGTATAAAAGTAATAGAATTTGACATGTGAAGCTTTTCCATTTTGCCAATTGTGAGCCTTTTCATATAGGTCGGTGTTGTCTTTGTTACTATTTTGTTATATTCTAAAGAGTAATAAAGTGTTTCTATCTAGACATTGAAAGCGTGTTTAGAAATCCAGACTCCAGAAGCATCCTCTCGTCTTGCCTCTTCTATGTGACTCAATGCCCTCACTCTTCTCCGGGAGAGTTCTCTGGTGTCTCCTTCGCTTCCTTCAAACAATGGCTTCCTAGATTTTAGTGGTGTTCTTAGGTTATTCTCTTTTATACGGGCTTGTGAGGACTTGTCCTGTCTCCCTAACTATGTCCTCTAATTAGATTGAAAGATATTTTTAGATCAGGGAGAATTTTTGGTAATTAGGTTTTCAACCTAATGGTCAAAATCTATTGAATTAGATTGGCGCTAAATATCAATTAGGGAGATCCAGTAATGAAATTGGGAAGTGTTACTGGCTTTGCTATGTAAGTAATGTGCAAGGTGCCATTCGGTTCCACCTCAATAGTCTAGGCGTTCGCTTCAAAAAACTTGCATGCTTCAAAAAATTTGCACCCACTTTAGACTTTTGAAGTCTCTGAATATTTTTGACATGCCTTGTCTCGAGTTTTTTTTTGAAACACTGCGCTGGACTCCTTTCTATCAACTCATTAGAATTGCCCTTGGTTCATTTCTCTTTCAATTTTGGGAGCAACTCACTTTGCTTTTATCACACTTTTGCCTATATAATCTACACTCAGTGCTCTAGGCCCACTTTTAGCTTGTAGAATCACTTCAGTCCTCTAATAAAAACCAGTTGACATGCTGAAAGTAAAGAAAAAGTAAAAAAATGAGTTATTAATCCTTGTTAAGACTTAGAAGCCAATTACACATGCGGGAGGATGTCAGAATATATAATATTTCCTAGAGCGGATATATATGGGCATCCAAACAAGCTTATAAAAGTTTTACTACTTCATTTATTGCCTTAAGATTTTCACTGAGATGCTTACTCTGATAGATTTCTAGTTTACAATAATGACAAACTTCCCTTTTTGAAATTTGATTACTAAATAAACTATACCTTTCCTTTCAAAATTTAATAACTGAGTAACCTCTACCTTTCGTTGAACCCTGCACAAATGTCAGATGCTTCGTGCATTGGGTTGCTCTTTAAATTTTTTATGTACATAAGAAACAATGTTTTTGTGTTTTTAACAACAAACCCAGTGTAATCCCACAAAGCGGGGTCTGGGAAGGGTAGGGTATGCATACCGTACCCCTACCTTTAAGGTAAGAATTACCCACAATTTGAAAAAAGATTTTGCAATTACAAAACCCCATCAACCCTGAGTGAACACAAATACTTTGTTAAAGTTTTGTGACAAATAATTATGAAGAGAAAAGGTTACAAAGGTTGAAAAAAGCACCAATTGAATCTAAGTGTACGCCTTGGAGGTGGCTCCTGGTCTTAGCTCTCTTGACAAAGGTTGAGGGATTTGAGGCTATAAGTTTGAGTCCTACTCCAAGTGAACCAAGCCTAGTATTGAAGTGGAGAAGGGTAGAGGTGTTGCCCCACTGTGCTTGGACTAAGGGTTGACTCTAGATGGATTTCTCAGTATCAAAGAAAGAAAAATAGTATATGCTTGGAGGCACTCAATGACAAATTAATATATGTCCACAAGGGGAAAATGGGACAAGGAAATAAGTTTGTCTACAAATCCTTCTTCGGGGTGGCCCAGTGGTTTGAGCTTGGGACTTCCATGTTGGAGGTCTCAAGTTCGAAACCCCTTGCCAGCAAAAGCAAGGGGTTTGCCTTCTGGGTCGAGCTCGTCGCACCAGGCTTGCCTAGTGCGGGTTACCTCTCCTATGTGGTTTGCGAGCTATTGCATAGGAGCGGGGGTTTTACCCTGTGCGCACCAAAAGGGTAGCGGCTGCGGGTTTCCCTTGTCATAAAAAAAAAAAAATCCTTCCATTGAATTTTGAGTTTACTCGTGCAAAAGAAAAGACTGAGATAGATACTACATTGATTGTGATCATCATGCTTCTTACTTAGCTGGGTCCCTTTCTGTGTGCACACAATTCGGGTTGAGAGTTCCTTCTATTTTGTTATTTTATGTTCAACTTTTATTATACTCGAATGTCCTGTTTTTAATGTAGGATTTAATTCCTTTCATATTTGTGTAACAAACCAAACCATATTTCTAAGTGTAGCCTATGAAACAACTAATACTAATTTTGTTACTTTTTGCTTGCCTCGGTTACCCTTTGAGTGCACAATTAGAGTAAAGATTTCCTCCGTCCTTTTGTGTAGTTTTCTATGTGAAATGCTTGCTATACTTTTTTAGTATCCTGCTCTTAGTTGTGGTATTTGTTGACTTTCATGCTTGAGCAGAAAACCATGTTCTTAGTCGTACTGTTTTGAATAGCGAATGCTAACATATTTATGTGATTTCGAACAGTTTCAGGAATGTGTGCAAAGAAAAATAGTGTTGGAAAGGAAGAGGTTGTCAAACTTGTTGATGGAATTTACAGGTATAAAACAGCCCTGATCCTGAGTACACTTAAGTAACAGGAGTGAAGGTTCTTTTATAGGGATTTACCGGGAAATAAGCTTGTATTACTTCTTCATTTCAGACTTCCATTTGCATCAATGCGACATGATTATGTGTAATTCATTTTGTCTTTGTTAACTTAGATGAAACAGACATGATAATTTTTTACCTTGTACACTTTACTCAGGAATTCTTTGATTTTTTTCCATAGTAATATTTGTTGCTTCTTCCAGAAAAATGCAAGTGAATGGGGCAACTGACCTAGCATCTAAGTCGCAAATTGTCTCAGACAGCGGTAATGTAAAGTTAAAAGAGGAAATTGAAGATACTTACCAGATGGAGATTCGATGTCTCTGTGGAAGCTCGCTACAAGCTGAAACGATGATTCAGGTTTCTCTACTCTTCTGTGCTGATCCTTTCGTCAGCCTTAATTGTGAAAATACACTTGCACATGCAGAAGTATCCTGTGTATATTGCCCTGATTGAGGAAAGGCTCCTCTAATCTTCAGATTATCTTTCAGACAAAATGTGTAGTAAATTTTGTATGCCAAACATCTTCAATTGTACAAGGTTTTTCTAGTCTAATATTGGCCTCTACCAATATTGAGATTTGAGATGTTTTATTGTTGACCTTTGTTATATTCTATGAGCATTATTATGGTTTGAATGTAGACATATTTTCATCTTCTTCGTCGCTGCATGGCTGTGATTTGTGCAGAAATTATGTGTTCATTATTCTATGTCTGTTGCAGTGAGGGGTATATGCGTTCCTTGTATGTGATGATGTATCAATATATGGTGTCATCCCTAGTATTTAAAGCTTCTGTTTCTTTTTATTCAATACATTTCATTTTTGAGTCTAAAATGGAATTTTTCATGCAGTGTGAAAATATAAGATGCCGCGCATGGCAACATGCAAGCTGTGTCATCATTCCGGAAAAACCCACAGAAGCGGGTTCTCCTCCAGCTTTACCTGAAACTTTTTACTGTGAATTGTGCAGATTGAGTCGCGCAGATCCGTAAGTTGTCACTTCTTATTCTGTTTACTTAGCTTCATCTGATTTTCTAAACCATAGGATGCTACAGTGCAAGTACAGTACATTCTGTTTTCTTCTTCTTCGTTAAACATCATAGTCCATACGGTCATGCATATTCAATTATACTTTCTTCCTTTGTTCCTTTTTGGGATTTGGTGGTTGCAGTTGTGGGAGACGGGTTGGAGAATTTGGCTTTAAAGAGCCTGCAGATTAATCTGTGACAGAGCAAGTTATTGCCACTTCATATTTATATCCTTGTTGTAGGTCTGATATCCTTAAGCATAGGATTTAGATGTTCAGGATTTTCCGAGCAGGGAGCTTTTCAGCTAATTTGGTTTTGTTAAGTCATCACTGTTACTAGATGTCGATAAGCGGTGTACAGAAGATGTGGGTGCTAACCTGGTGATTGCCAGTGTGGGAGTAAAATCTTAAAAGAGAGGCTGGCGTAGTGGTGTTAATTGTACCCAGAACTGACACTTCATTTTCTGTGCATATATATACTCAAGTGTTGCCTTGTTCTTTACATGATTGTAAGTGCTTTGACCTTCACTAATGGGATTATTTATATGCAGGTTCTGGGTGACGCTGTCAATGCCTTTATTTCCTACTAAGTGGGCTGTCACTAGTGCACCTTTAGATAGGTGAGTTACTTGTATCCTTTTAGTCTTGTGAAGCTATTATGTCTAGGAATAGGTCTGCTGCTGTTCCTTCTTGTTTGGATATAAGTTTACCTTGTTTGTGTTATTAATTTCTTTAAAGCAAGTCTTTTTTCTTCAAAATCCTAAAGCACAACAAAGGTGATAAGGTCATGAAGCAAAAAGCAAGAAGTGATGCACATAGTTTTGGACATTTTACAATTCGATACATATATGAATTTAGTACTACAGTAATAACATTTCAGTTAAAAAAACTAATCTCATCATCTGATGTCGATTTGCAATAATGTCAATATTAATCCAGCTTTTCAAAGTTGAGATTCAAAGAATTGACTGCTCTTGTTGTGATCACTTTCCACGTCATTGTTTGGAACACACACTTGTGTAAAGTGCATGGCTTTGCCCATGAAGTGATGACCGCTCACTTCGTATTGCTTCGTTGTTTGAATCGACGAACTTATGGCTTTTAATTACACCGCCTTGAACTGTGTCAACAAAGTCAGAGTAGACAGTTTTTAATGCCTATTTTGGTGGTTATTAGAAAGGAGAATTTTGTTTCTTTCCCTCGTACAGATGGGATAGGTTGGGGTTTTTTTCTAGCATAACAGGGTACTATTCTAGTTGTCTGATGCAATAGAGAGGCATAAAGACGGAAATAATTGGACACGATCTTATCTTTATCTCTCTCAGTGATGGGTTTGGTATTTGAGTGATTAAAGCACTTTGAAATGGGCTCATGACACGGGCTTAATCTTGCATCTTTTGTGTATGCATAGTTAGTATATTATTAAATGACAGATCTTCTGTTTGTATTTGTATCTACACCATGTCAGGTCCGAAGTACCAATTAAACATGAAAAATATCTGAAAATGTAAGATTGACATCATCTAGAAATATGTTACTAATTTTAATCACATTCAGTTACATCCAAGTCATGTTGTGGCATTTAATGTTACTAATTTCAATCACATTCAGTTACATCCAAGTCATATTGTGGCATTTAATGTAGGGATAACACATACATACCCCATCAACTTGTCCCGAATTTTCAACTACATACCTAAACTTTGCAGGGATCTTATTATCTCCTTAGACTTCTCCGAAGTAGAATAAATACTTGCTTTCTATGGACAACCAGATTTGGTGTTGAGTGTTGTAAGAGACGGCAGTCACACATGTATTTTACCATTTAAAATTTTCCCCATTTTTTCTCTTCTTTAAGACCTTCACTATCACAACAATGCCCATTTTTTCCACGCACTATATGCAAATGCACAAGGCACCATCTTCATCCCTCCACTCTCGACACATCACAACATCTCAACCACCAATTTTCTATACCTAAAGCCCCATCCCATTCGTCTTCCTATACACACCCATTGATGAGTGATAACCATGCACAATAAACCACCCAGCAAAATGCTCATTGCCATATCCACCACAATATCTTCACCACACCCCAGCAACCCATCTCTTATTTCACTTCAAAGCTGCACCTTTTCCTTCACTGTCATAACCAACATCCATCCACACATACAAAGACACTATTCACAAGAGGATTCTTCCCATTTCCATACTGGAATGGAGATCCTTCTATAGAGTTTTCTGGCAATTGATTTTCCATTTGACCAAGTCTGCAGAATCATTTTAGATCCGATTCAAGGGAGTTTTTTGAGGGGTGCTGTAGAGAATAAAAAGGAAGGAAAAAGGTCTCGCAGGAGAAAATTTTTCTGGTCAAAGTTTCTTTGTTACAAATCTGTGTTAAAGGGGGTATTATGAGGAGTTTTTGAAAATAAAAAGAGATAGGGACAGAGGAGATAAAAGAGTAATCGCCAGAAAACCTATTACAACTAAGCTTTGTTTCCTTTTCTCAAAAGTTTGTGCTGCCGACAATGGGAGAAATAACACTAATTTAAATGGAGAGAAATAAGAAAACAGTGGGAAAATATATTTGATGAAAGGAAATGTTGTAGATAATAAAATTTTAACCTGATTTTGCTCTTTACACACCTAAATGGAGTGAATGGACTCTTTATGCCATTGCAGCAAAAGATGGTGTGATTATTCCACTTCAGAGCAGTCTGGAGTCATAGGACTGCCACAAACTTTAGGTGTGTATTTGAAATTTGGGACAAGTTGAGGGGGTGTTTATGTCTTATCCCTTTAAGTATATGACTTCCTTTGCTTCGTTCCCACTCTTTATGCTGGTTTGTGATATGTATTTGTGTACGTTATTAAGTTGTAACCACAAAATATGATGGGTGTATGGAGTATGAGGAACAGCGCATCTAATTTTTGGTGTGGAATTGGATTGAATTCTTAGCTTTTTCAAAATTAGATTTACATTTACGAATCTGCAAAGAATACAATTATCACAATTTATTATGGTTAAAACATCATATTTGACAATGACGGTCAAAGAAAAATTGTTGATTGCTCAAATAGTAATAATGATGTTCTTTTGGGGCAAATGGGGTAGTCTGTAGAACTTATTGTAGACATATTAACTCACTGAAAGGATCTATTATGTGCTTTCTGGGCATGGTTTAAAAACTCTTCCTTGTCCTCTTCATGCTATAATTTGAAGAGTAGCATGCTTAACCCAATATAATTCGCAGAAGAAGGGTGTTTCATGTTAAGTAATAGATGTTATCTTTGTGAAGAGAATCTGGAATCACTCGGTTTAACGACTCTTCTTTGTCCTCTTCATACTATAATTTGAAGAGGAGCATGCTTAACCTAATATGATTTGCAGAAGAAGGGTGTTTCATGCTAAGTAATAGATGTTATCTTTTTGAAGAGGATCTGGAATCACTCAATCACCTATTTATTCATTGCAAAGTGGCTAAGCTGCTGGGAGCTCCTCCTAAATCTGTGCCGTGTAGTCTGGGTAATGCCTTCAGATGTTAGAAGTCTACTGGAAAGCTGGAATGGGCATAAGATTACAAGTATCCAGAAACAGTTATGGAAGACCTATCCCTGTGTATTTTCTGGACCATTTGGAATGAGAGAAGAACCATATTTCTGGAGTCAAGAACTTGCATCTTCAAAAACTGTTACTTTTGGTGTGAGGGGAATCTGCTAGACAATATGAATCAGAATATGGATTTCTTGGATTCTCTTGGGAATTATGTAACTTGAACTTATTGTATGATGTTTGTTTCTGTACTTTTCTGCACCTTCTTGGTACTTCTATTAATAAAACTTTTACCTTGTAAAGAATTGATTCTGCCCTTTTAAACTGCCTGTTCTATTGTGAACATACTGCCTTCTTCATACTGACGTTATAGTGTGTTGATGCAACTATAATACCATTTATGAATCACTTTTAACATTTTAAAAATTTTCAGCACAAACCAAATGCAAAGGATTGAGAAATTATTTCAGCTCAGTAGAGACGACATGGAGTTATTGGCGAAGCAGGAATACGATGTTCAGGTTGTTCGTTGAATATAATAACTTGCCCTTGAGTAGCTATTCTGTATTCATGGTGTTTGTTTTGTTAAATTTCAGGCTTGGTGCATGCTTCTCAATGACAAGGTAGAATTTAGGATGCAGTGGCCTCAGTATGCTGATTTGCAGGTCAATGGTATGCTCTACTCTGTCTTGCTTCAGTTATATAATCTTGACCCATGCAGAATTAAGTGCTGAAAATATATCCTTCTCCAGTAATTCATTCTGGGTCCGGCAACATATTCTGTATATTATGTGTTAAATATGTTTCATCTTTCCGATGCAAAGGCCTGGTCAGCCTTGTTATAGAATACGCAGTTGTAGAACTCACAGGCGCAAGCAAACTTGAAACAGTGTTTTTGACTTTTATTTGTACCCTTCTCATGTTAAATATATTTTCTGTCTTTGTTCTTGTTTATTTTCTCCAAAAGCAATCTCCATAGACATGATAAAAACTGTTTCACTTCTAATTTTGTTTAGGAATTTTTTGCCAGTTCAGTAATTTTTATTATATTTGAACCAACAGGAGTTCCAGTACGTTGCATAAATAGACCTGGCTCACAATTATTAGGTGCAAATGGTCGAGATGATGGTGCAATAGTGAGTATTTTATTTATGCATACCTTTCTATCTTCCTAGTTTTTTGGGAGGAGCAGATTAGTTGTACGTTTATGTGCTGCTCGTGGTTGCCTAAGGCAAAACTATCTGTGACTATACTTTGTAGTTGTATTTCATGCTTGCTACTTGCCATTTTTTGGTTTTTGTATTGACATATATACAGGACAGCTTTTGTTTTCCTGAATGTTCCTCTCAAGTTAATGTCTTGCTGTTTTGACAGATCACACTATGCTCCAGAGGTGGAATGAACAAAATTTTGTTAACAGGATGTGATGCTCGTATCTTTTGCTTTGGAGTTAGACTTGTACGGCGTCGTACTCTCGTACAGGTAGGCAAATTTCTCCAGTTACACGTAACTTATTTGTTTCAAAGGCTGTTGCATTTTAAGTATTTCGCAGAAGCTTGTGATTATATTTTTGGGAACAATTTATTGTGTATGTTATCATTTCATCTCATCATCTTCTCTCTTTTATAGTATTGCACCATAGCTGCTTTATGTGTTTCTAAGAATTGTGCACTATATCTTCCCTAGTGAGCAGTAACTGCTTTTATTTCTGAGATTCTCAAAAACGAGTCAGAGAACTTCTGTTTCTCAGACATGTCTTGAAGTAGGCTCAGGCAACTGCTTGCTATTCATCTCTTGAGCAAAGTTCATCTGGGGGATGTGGAGTTTGGGCATATGTAGTTGTAATTGAGTTTTTTTTTCTAAATTTTTTTTAAAGCTATTTTCTATTATTACTTTTATTCCCCTGCTTGTAGTATATTTCTGATCACTTTACATCTAGTTTGACTATTAATAGACATGTACATGCACCTGGTCCTGATGTATTAACCCTTTATGGTGGTGTCTGAATAAAATTTTGTTTTCTTTTTAGGTTCTCAATATTATCCCTAAAGAGCCAGATGGTGAGGCATTTGATGATGCTCTTGCTCGCATTCGTCGTTGCATTGGTGGGGGAACTGCCACTGAAAATGCTGACAGCGACAGTGACCTCGAAGTGGTTGCGGATTTTATTACAGTCAATCTTCGATGCCCTGTAAGCAAATTCCGACATTGAAATCTTCTTTTTTTCCCACTGCCCTTTTCCAATGTTCTAATGTTTAATTATTGCATAATCTCTGCTCCACTTTCCCTGTGGTGTTGGTCTTCTCTTTCATGTATTCTCTCTCATTGCCAAAAGAAGAAAGTGATTGATATTTATTTAAAATTTGGCATTTTCCTGATGAGTTTCACTATCTTCACCTTCGTAGCCTGCTTTTATGATATGGTTGCATCACACATAGTTTTCTTTTTATGGGGTATATCCTTACACTCGCTCTCTCTCCCCCTCTTCCTATTTACCTTTGGTTTAAAGTAGACAGTCAAGCTGCAAAGTTGGCAATAGCTTACTCCTAGAAATCTTCCTCACATGCAATCAGAGCAATTGTAATGCACATTTTTCCAGCAGTATGCATGATTTGGGTTTTGATTTGATTGTTGAAACAAGAAACAATGGGGTCTATTTCTTCGAAAAAGCGTTGACTTTTCTGTTTTTGAGGCATCACCTTATCAAGTCAGATGATGAACCACAAATCAGCAGAGGGTTTAATAGATGCTGTTGTTTCTCCAGCAGCCAGAACTTAGGCTTAGTGAAAAGAACACAACATGCGATGTCTGGGGTAGGTACATAACTCACATCATGAGTTCAATCCTGCCACGGATAAGTTGGTACTTAAATGGAGGACAGTTTTGGAGCCCCCCCCAAAAAAAAAAAAAAAGAAAGGGAAAGAGATTTATTGTTGACTCGCCTCAAAATTCCAGCTCCTGTTATTATCTGGAAAAAAGAGAGATAATTGTTCCTGTCTTAAATTTGTATAATTTGCTTCCATTGGATTTGGTTATTTTGTTTGATGGTTTCTTGCATGTTTACCACTTTGTGAGGCAGCATGAATCGCATTATGATTTTCTCATGTGCATCTATGGGCAGATGAGTGGTTCAAGAATGAAAGTTGCCGGAAGGTTCAAACCTTGTGTACATATGGGCTGCTTTGATCTTGACATTTTTGTTGAAATGAATCAAAGGTCGAGGAAGGCAAGTAACTATGCCCCAGGTTTACATGTCTGTCAGGCTTAGATAAAAATCTCTGTTGTGTCTGCTGTTATTTAGTAACAAATGTTATTGATATGATGTAGTGGCAATGCCCAATCTGTCTCAAGAATTACTCTCTGGAGCATATCATTATAGATCCGTATTTCAATCGGATCACTTCTCAGGTATGTGTAGTAATTATCTGTGACTTTACACTTTCTTAGTCTTGTTATTTATTATTCACTTCCCAGGTATGGCTAGTTTTGCTTGTGATCTAACTATGTTAACCTCATTATTCTTTTTTTTGTTTCTTTTTGGCTTTTCTGGTGCAGCTGCAAACTTGTGGAGAAGAAGTGTCGGAAATTGAAGTGAAACCTAATGGTTCTTGGCGTGCAAAGGCAGAAGGTGATCGAAGGAGTATTGGTGATCTCGGACGGTGGCACTTACCTGATGGTACTCTCATTGAATCTCAAGATATAGAGTCAAAACCCAAGCCTGGAATTCTAAAGCACGTTATACAGGAAGGAGGCTCTGAAAGCTGTGGACTTAAAGTTGGGTTGAAGAAGAATAGAAATGGTTTGTGGGAAATTAACAAACCTGAAGATATGCAGACATTTCCACAAGGAGATGGAGTAAGAGAGAACGTAGAAAATCATGTTCAAAATATCATTCCCATGAGCAGCAGTGCCACTGTGAGTGGCAAGGAAGGTGAAGATCCCAGTGTTAATCAGGATGGTCTCGTTAACTTTGATTTCCCTACCAATGGGTTTGAACTTGAAACCATTTCTCCAAATTTTGCCCCAGCATATGGTTGTAATGACCGGAACCCCCCAGCACCAGCTAGAGGTGCTGAAGTTATTGTCCTAAGTGATTCTGACGAAGAAAATGAGCCATTCATCTCTTCTGCATCCATTTACAATAACAACCATACCAATGCACCTGTAGTCTCTTTTGCGGGTAGGCCTAAAGGAATTTCAGCTTCTTGCCATGACAACCGAACACTTGTTAATGATGGGAATTCATGCCTGGGGCTGTTCAATGCAAACGATAATGAATTTGTGATGAATATGTGGCCTTTGCCTACTGTTAACCAGGAGGGCCCAAGCTTTCAGTTATTTGGCTCAGCTATGCACCAGGGTTCTATCAACCGTGCAAGCTCTACCAATGGCTACTCGTTGGCTGCAGACACTGGCATTGGATCTTGTACTCTTCTTCCTGAATCTTCTGTTGATCATATGAATGCTGTAATGAATGATGGTTTAAATAACAATACCGTATTATGTGATGGTATTCAGGGATCACTTCATATATTTCTTCCTCTACCATTAAATGTATCAGTTGAGGCTGATGTGCGTCAGCCAGGTGTGTCAACTGGCGTTCACACTGAGGATTGGGTTTCACTTAGGCTTGGCGCAGGTGGGGGTTCTGCAGTTGCAAATGGGTTGAACTCAGGGAAGCCGCTGCAAACCAAAGACTCTTCCTTGAACGCATTGGCTGACACTGGTATGTCCCTATTTATAGATATTGTGTTGGAGATTAGAAAGAGAGAGCTGAGAAATGTCAACATTCACATTATATATGCATTTACACTGTATTAATACTTCTAATTGCAACAAATATTATTTAGGGTAAATAGACCACAATTATTTTTTCTGTGACTAGTCATGTTTGAATGCATAATATGATAAGTTGAAAAACTCTAATATAAGGACATACATGCGCCTAGAGTAGCATTACGGAACTCCCATCCTATTATTACTTTTTTGAAGTAGTTCTCAATGTGATGAAAGATGTTATAAGTGAGATAAGATATGTTGTCACAAGTATTCTTCTCCTTTGTTCTTCTGTTGAAGTTATCTGAACCTATTTTTAATGATGCTACTTTATGCACAGCTTCATTGGTTGTTGGTGTGAATGACGAAGTATCAATGACGAGCAGTAGGAAAAGATCAGATGGTCCATTTAATTTTCCTCGCCAACGTCGTTCTGTTAGACGGAGATGTCTAAATAATGATTCAGACACTGAATAGGGAGCCAATTGCACATATGAGGAATAATGATACTTGCTGCAAAAATGAGGATCCAATCACATGATATCTTGTTTGTAAGATCGATCTTGTCTGAATCGATCTTTTTGTCTTGGAGATGAACATGCATCTACCAACAGAGAAACTACCTTCAACTCCTGTGCTGGAAGTTCTCCAGCTTTTGTATTCTATTGTCTGGACTCGGAATCCCCCGCTCCCATATCCTGCCTGGCCATATTCTTCATTTCATTTTGTTGATGATGCAAGTGAATTGTACATTTGGATAGCTTGAATAGGGCAAGCTAATAGTACATTTTGATAGCTTAGCTAGGTTTAAAAAAATACTAGCAACAGCAGTTGGTAATTACTGCTGGATGTAAAGTAGCAAAGGAATAGGGGCCTATAGCCTGTAAATCTTACTACATTGAGTAATTTATAGACTATAGCATTTTGGAATTTGTGTTTCTCCTGTTGAGTACTCTTATAGTTAATCATTGAGATGATGGTTAAATCTCAACCATAATAAAAGGCTAGCCCCAACCAAATGTCAACTTCCTCAGATTAGGGAACCTTGGGAGAGCTGTAGAGACTCCAACTATCATTCCCTAGATCTGACAAACTCATTCTGTTTTTACCTTGAGATATTCAGATTATGAGTTTTAGCAAAACTTCATCATGGTGGTAAACTTTTAACTCCAAAAATCACTAGTTTTCAACTCAAGTATCCGTCCAAACTATTCAACTAAGTCCTGAATAACCCTAGAGACCTATAGCAATTTTCAAGCCTCGACTTCGACTATGTTAACCCAAAATATTGACATTAGCCAAATTCCAACTTTTAACTTTTTTGGTTTTGTCTACGAAAAACATGGATCGACTAGTGTCACCCATCCCACAAGTCATAAAACATGTATTATGCCTATGGAAAGTGCTATTTTAAGGGGGAAAAAGTCCTAATACTTGAATCATTGCGCGGATTGTTAGACTTCTTGACGTTGTTCACCTTTAAATTTTAATTAGATCAAGCTTCAAATCCTTGCACCATATTTTTTTAAAAGAAAAATTTGCACAAAATTTGTTCATCATCTCCTTCAGTAGTTCCTGATTGAAACATCTAAGCATTGATGACCTGGGGTTTAAAATATTATGCATGTTCAAAGACTTAAATCATCTTTAATTTTAAAAAAGAAATATAAGACTTAAAAGTCTTATTCTTGCACTGTGTATCGGTTTGGTTTTGAACTGTGTATCGGTTTGACTTATTGGTTATCGATTTGTAGAGATGCTACCATTAAGATATTGACATATCGGTTATTGATCATTATCGATTTAACCGTTAAGATTTGACACAAAAATAAATTAATTAAAAAAATCACTTAGAAACAAGGTGACAAATCAAATGAATCATGTACATGAGTACACAAGTTGCATCTTGCTCAAAAACAAACACTTTTACATTGTAGAATAACCAAGATTTTGAGCTAGCTAGAAATCTTTTTAAATATTGATACGGTTTAAAAAAATCTTGCATACGCCACTGCCATTAGGAATGATGATAAAATACGTTAGCTAGCTACATCACAAGTGGTCATTGGTAGCTGTGTCTTAAATATTATATTATTGTCTGCTGCCATTTCTTACTCGTCTAGATGATTTTGATCTGTAAACCTATTTGTAAATTAATTAATGATCCACTTTTTTCAACCCTTCTCTTTATTATGATCATTAATTTTAGTCTAGAAGAGAAATTATGTTTGCATGTGTAAGCAAGATTGGATGAATTTTACACTATAATCCTTGCATACAAAATCAAACAACCAAAAACAAAAAATAATGGCTTTCTAGAAATTTTGACTCTAGTTTAATAATTTTTGAGCGACGATTAGAAGTTCAAAATCACTTATAGAATTTACTAAACAAATAGAATAGGGGTAGAATATACATGGTATACTTGGCAAGTCAGCCATTTATATAAAGTGTTATATTATACTATTTTTAGTCAATCAACTCCCTCCAAATTGTGGAATTCAAGTTAAAGTCAGCAAAACAACTACTTCAAATGCCTTTATCTGGGACAGTCATATCTCATCTCATAACCCAGTCAAAAAACCATAATAAGACCTTCACTAGTATTGTTTTTTCTACAAGAATAAATAAAAATTTTCCAACGTATCATATGATTTTCATTCTTTAAATTAAAGTAGTTATTTTTTTTCTAAATTTAGAAAAGAAACGAAATTCTAGAATTCTTCCTGGAAGCAAACAATACTTGTGCTAGCAATTGGTTAGACCATTAATAAAAACTTAGTTAGAAGCCTAAGTCAAGAAACTACGAACCAAGTGATGAACCCCTCTACAAGATTGTGGGGAAAATCTTTGTGATAATAATTGCAACATCTCAATATCATTTTTTCTATGTCCAATTAGACTTTGTCGTCGTTTGATCTCTTCTACTCAACCCCGTCTGTGATTCATTCAACCTCTTTTACCTATAATAAACCGAAGATAAGATTTGCTTCGTCAAAAACTATATGGCTGGAGGAGGATCCGGTTCGAGTCCTTCTCGCACTCTTTTAAACACTCCAACTTGGGCTCTGGCTACTGTATGCTTCATCTTTATTTTCCTTGGAATTTTCATTGAACACTTGATCCATCTTCTTTGTCATGTAAGCAACTTAGATTTTAGTTTAGTTTATATTGCTCGTATCCTTTTAAAAATATTGTTGAATTCTCTAAATATACATAACGTTTGGATGATATCTGACAGACATTTAACAATATTTTTTAAAAGAAAATAATATAAAGTATATGAGATTTAATTATGAGTTACTTAATTTGCATTTGCAACGTTGGTGAAGTGGCTCAAAAAGCATAGGAAGACCGCTTTGTTCGAAGCTGTGGAGAAACTCAAATCAGGTCATATATCTAATTTTACATTTCTTTAATTTGCTTACTCCAAAAAGTGAATAAATTGACTATTTATGTGAGAGAATTTTTTGCATCTTTTTTTTTTTTTAATGTGGACAAGATAAAGAAAAAGTTTCTTAGTCTATCACTTTTTTGATGATATCTATGTATAAAAAATATATATATATTCGTCAAATATTTTAATCGGTTGAACTAGATCATCTATCTTATTTTTCAGATTACTTATTCCACTTCTTAAATGTAGAGATTATTACCCTGTTTGGCCATACTTTTGAAAAGACAAAAGTGTATATTTTCTTTACAAAATCTTTATTTTATATTTGGAGTATCAACTATCAGGGTGTTGACTAAAGCATTTAAGTTGGAAAATGAGTAGTAGTTGTTTTAATAGTAACATCAGTTGTTTTTTCAAAAAGCTTAAAAGAGGTAATGGTAATTGCTTTCAATTTTTATTTTTTTTTAAATCTTGATCAAACACAAAATTTATGTATTATGGAAATTGATAAAACTCTTTGACCATTTAATTTGTTTTTTATGTGCAGTGTTGATGCAACTAGGATTTTTATCTCTATTATTAGCAGTAATACAAAGGCCAATATCCAAAATATGCATACCAAATAGAATAACAAACTCCATGCTTCCTTGTAATCGTGTTCTACTCGATTCTACAAAAAGCATCAATTCAGAAGATCATTGTGGCTCCAGAGTATGTGACACTTTCCAAATTTCGAGAGTCAAAGAAAAAAAAATCATGATTTTTCATATACTCTTATGTATTTTTGATTGTCAATTCTTATGAGTTTACACAGTACATTTTACGTAGTATAATAAAATTTAGTATTTTCATGTCTGAATTCACAATCGACACATTAAAGAATTTGACTATTGACTTAATACCAACGATGACATATAAATTATAACAAAGATGGTATATGTTTTGATTGTTTTAATTTTTGAATAAACATGTTCTCTTTCTTATTTTAATATTTTTTTAAAAAAATTATTTGATAATTATTTTCCAGGGGATGACTTCTTTCATGTCACAAAGTGGAATTAATCAGCTAAACAACTTCATATTTGTGCTAGCAGTCATGCAGATTGTGTACAGTGTTGTCACAATGGCTTTAGGAAGAGCCAAGGTACACTATTTCTAAATAATACTCCTTCATCTCATGAAAATATTATTATTTAGAGAATCTAATATATAGTTTTTTTTAAAATTATAATTATAATTTTTTCAAACTAAAAAAAATAATAATCATTAGCTATGTCTAGTTATACTATTTTTTTGTGTAATGTTTAAATATATAAATTTTATTTTAAAAAAAATTCAAAGGATATATGCTCATTATACATATTAAAATTAAGTATTTTAACTCTTATACTATTCGCATATATTAATATAGAATATTTGTTCTTCTTAGTTATTGCACTTTGCAATTAATTGGAAAAATCAATATCTAAGAATTAAATGTTTTAGTTATTGCGCTTTGCAATTTTCAATTTTTATTTTGTAACTCATACTTTCCTTTGTAATCATAGGGGAGACAAGAAAAAAAAAAAAGATTAGATAGTTATAGAGTAGATTTAGATTTTACCAACACGGTATACATTCTTGAACACTTGATCAAATTCTTAATAAGTTGATATTTGCATTGATCTTATATATTTTGTTTTTCTTAACTTTTGATTGATCATGCAAAAATATAGAGATAGCGAAATCGATCTCAATCAATCAATTTAGACAATTAGAGTCAGTAATATTTTGAACAATTCTAAAAAGAAAATTTTGTGAATCAAGTATATCCATTAAAAAAAACTCAAAATAAGGGGATATGAAAACCAAAAATAAAAATAATAAGAGCTAGGAATTGGGACTATAGTTAATGGGTCGATACATTAAATTGTCTGGACCAGTTGATTAATTCAGCTGTCAAATTAATTTTTAATATTGATTGCTACTAAATCTGTCTGTATCAATTTATTTATGTTACTTTACTTTTAAATCTGTTTCAAACAATTTTTTTTTTGATAATTCAATTCTAATATATTTAAGATCACAAATTTAAAGAATATTTTAATATATTCTAATATCTTTATCTAATTTAGAGTCTGTTTGACATTACTGTTAGGAGCCTAAAAGTGTTTTTTTGAAAAATAAAATATTTTTTTCAAAAAATTGAATGTTTGACGAATCCTTAAAACTTCTTTTAAATTGAAGTTGAAACAGTTTTTCTGTTGTGTGGAAGAAGCTTAAAAATTTTGCTTCTTAAAAAAAGCAGAAACATAAGCAGAAAATTATTTTTTTGAAGACTAAAATACCCCTTCATATATACATATTTACCAATATATCCTTCATTAATTTATTAGCATATCTCATAAGTTTGGTAAAATTTCATTCAAAAAAAATATTTTATATTTTCTATTTTTATATAATAATTTTTATTTTATTTTATGTTTATATATTATTATTATTTTATATTTTATGTTTTATGTTTTATATATTATTTTAGTTTTATTTTACAAAATTAGAAATAAAGGTAACAATAAAATTTTGTAGGATTAAAAATATGAAAAACTTTATTTATGTTTGTGGTAAATATTCGTATATAGTGTTTTAATTTGTGGAATGATTTTTAAATTTATTTTGCTGGATATTTTTAATTATATTTAAATAATCATCTTAATATTTAATTAATTAATTTATGTATGTATAATATTGATCAGAAATTTGAATATGTACATTTTAATTAAAATTTATGTAATAGATATTTAAAATAGAGTTACCCTTCTTCGTAATTTGACTCTCAAAAATACTTTTTCAAAAAGATTAGCTAAACACAATTTGTTTATCAAAAACACTTTTCAAATGAATTAGCCAAACACAAATTGCTTTTTTTCAAAGTCATTTTAAAAAAATCATTTTAAACTTCTAGAAATAAACAACTTTTATCAGCAATGTCAAACATGCTCTTAAATTCAAAAGATTTAAAATATTATTTATTTTATCAAACTTCGTGTCAAACTAAAATTAGACAAATAAATTAAAACATACAAAGTAATTACTATTAACAAGTATTAATATTTACTTAAACTTCTATCTATTTATCATATATATTCTTTTGATTAATTAATAGATGAAACGATGGAAAAGGTGGGAGGACGAGACGAAGACCATAGAATATATGGCAGCCAATGGTATGAATCTTCTACTTGCTTATAATAAGACAGATCGAAAATTTTAAAAAAACTTTAAATTTTTGAATAAGTTATATATTTGGTTGGTTAGTCAAAATATTTATAAATTAAAAAACTTGCTAAATATAGAAAAATACAAATTTTAAAACCAATCAAGTAGAAAAGTAAAAGATTTTAATTGAGATAGAGAGAGTATAACTTTTGATATATCTATATATATATGTTTATTGTGTTTTATTTTATATCCATTCTTTATCCCATTTCATTGTTCTTAATGTCTTGTTGATGTTTTTTCCCCCACGTGTTTAGATTGCACGAAGTCATTGAGTCGAAATTCATTTATGAATCATCGTAGTTGAACCATCTTAGTAGTTGAATGTTACAACAAATTAAAGTTCCAATTTAAAATATAGTTAATATCTCAAAAGGTTATTGAACATCAATAATTTATCTATGAAAGTCAATAAATTTTATTTTATATTATTAAAATCACTCAATTTAAATATTTATATCAATAAAATCATCCGACTAAATTTATTAATAAAAAAATGTCATGACCAAAATTTTTTTTTTTTTATGCCATGTAATATGAAGCCCAAAAATAAATAAAATTAAAGAAAACTCACTAAGAAGCCAATAAGAACTAGAACAACATGGAGAAGGCAGTAGTAGAAGCAATTCTCATTTTGCTATGCTAGATTTGTTTTAATGACAAATCTAGTTAGTGATTTTATTGATATCTATGTTTAAGCTGAGTGATTTTATTGGAGTTTTCGGCTAAAATCATCCCTCAATTATGACTCAAATCTAATGTACACCCTTATATTATCTAAGTGAGCAAAAAATATCCTTATACTATCCAAAAAATAACAAGAATCATCCTTCAGTCTATTTTTGTTAAGAAACTGATTGAACACATTTTTTTTTAAAAATTTGGTCATGCCTTAGCCACGATGAGAAGATCAAAGTTACCTAAAAAGAATAAGGATATGGATAGAAAATGAATATTTTATTCTCATAATTTAAATTTTGTATGTTGTTAGTTTATATGTTTTTGCATCATCAAGTAAATTGACTTGCAACAATACATAAGTTTTGAAATATTTATACAGTAGGTTCCGATGGTTAGAAAGATCATGTAAAAAAATTAATTTTAAAAATATTACGTGCAACTATTTAGAGATTTTCTTTAGTAAAAATAATATATAGTACGTATATACTATATATACAATGCAATTCACATTTTATACAATATACAGAAATACTGGAAATTTAGTGAAATTATGTAGGTGTTTTGTTGTTAAAATTAATTAATACTAATTACTTTATTTGAAAATTTTGAAATTGGAGTTGTATTTGGCCATATTTTTTACAAAGAATATTTAGAATTTGAATATATTTTGTTTGAGTATGATTTAAACCCTCAATACCTAAAAATTGAAAAAATCACCCAACTTGACTAGCTTAACCATGTGTACATATATTCATTTGACTTGACACATTTTTTTTGGTGGCGTGAGTTTTTTTTTTAAAAATAGACAGAAGGATGAATCTTGCAACTTTTTGGATAGTGCAAGGATGTTTTTTGTTCACGTATATAACACAATGATGTACTTTAGGTTTAGGTCATACTTCAAGGATGATTTTAGCCAAAAACTCTATTTTATTGATACAAAACAAAGTTTAATGAGTTTGCTAGATAAACTGTAAAAGTTGAATGAACTTTTAAGCTATTAACTCGTTAAAATATTAGTATTTCAAAGTTTGAAAATAGAAAATGACTTCTTGATTTGATTAAATATAATTCATATCTGATTTATATTGTTGAATTCTAATTTTGATACATTTATGATCAAATGTAACCATACATTAGATCCTAATCGATTCAGATTTACAAGAGAAACCACATTTGGTCGACGCCACATGAACAAGTTTACAAACACTTCTTCTCTGCTTTGGATTGTAAGTGTAATTTATTTATTTATTTGACATTTTATTAGGCAAAAAGAGAAGCATTTTGGGTATTAATATTTCTGATTTGGACAATAAAATGACAAAAATGATCCCTTAGGTTTGAGTATTAATTTTGAGTGTTTTTTTTATGTATTTTTTGCTATTTTACCATTAATACCATTATTTTTACCAATGGGACAGAAATGTTTCCTGCGGCAATTCTTTCATTCAGTAGCCAAAACTGACTATCTTACATTACGCCATGGCTTCATTACGGTCAGTATTCCCTTCTTCTTCTTCGATTTTAAATATTAATCGTTTTCATAAATTGAAATTGTTTAAAATATTTAACCAAGTGAGATGTTTAAGATGATTAAAGATTATGTTAAAAACATTGTTCTCTTAACATTTTATCAAATCACAATGATTGTTATATAGTATATAAGACTCTTGATTCATTCAATTCAGTCGTCCATATGTAACGGAAAGTCCTCAAAAAAGATTTGATTGCGATCAATTATTATCAAATCATTAACCATATTGTCTCACTAAGTATGTATTTTCTTTTTATTTACTCAATCAATCAAAATGTGTAGGCACATTTACCTTCCACCAACGCCTTGAATTTTCAAAAGTACATTGAACGATCTTTAGAGGATGATTTCAAAGTCGTCGTTGGCATAAGGTAATAAATTAATAACAAGCTTCGACTCCAACTTTTAAAGTTGT
This sequence comes from Solanum stenotomum, assembly GCF_019186545.1. Lineage (NCBI taxonomy): Eukaryota > Viridiplantae > Streptophyta > Magnoliopsida > Solanales > Solanaceae > Solanum > Solanum stenotomum. The sequence continues at coordinate 47,899,832 of NC_064289.1, read as the reverse complement.
GAATTAATTTCTTCCTTTTATATCTAGATAACTGACGAATAATCAATTATTGTGATCTAAAGTAAAATTTTAACCAATAAAAATCAATTGCTAGAAAAATTATGACAATCAGTCAAACTAATATATACAAAATCTTATATAGACCTCTTGCATAATAATAATTAGTTACCTCTACACTGAGATCTCCTCTTATTTATTTATTTTTACTTGAACAGTCCTTTCATGTGGTTAATAGTGGTCATCTTCTTGTTAGTTGACGTCCATGGTATGTAACTAATAATTATTATTTAGCCCATCAATAATTAATACTTGGACAAATTTTCCACCTTATATATAATTAATTCATACAGGTTGGAACATCTATCTTTGGGTATCATTTCTCCCACTCATAGTAAGGAAATACAAAATTCTACTCTTAATTTCACTAAAAATAAATAATAAATATTGGTGATATATTTTATTCATTGCTAATTCTATTTAGCGAAAAATTATTAAATTTACTAATGGTTGATTTTATAGACAGTGTTGGTGATTGGGACTAAGCTGGAGACAATTGTTGCCCAAATGGCTCTTCAATTGGAAAATCAAGAAAGTGTCATCATAGGATCCCCATTGGTGCTACCTAATGATAGTCTATTTTGGTTTAATCAACCTCAATTTGTTTTGACCCTTCTCCACTATACCCTTTTCATAGTAAGCAATTTCTCCCTTCAACTCTTCTTCGTAATTAGAGGTGTCAAATAGATGGATTGAGTTAAATTTAGACGAATTAAAATGAATTGAGTTAATAAATAAACAGGTTAAAAATTACTTGTGTGAAATGCGCTAAAAGTGGATCATAGCTCAACCTGCCTAATCTTTACCAATTTAAGTACTATCTTAGTTTTATCAGGTACAAGTTTAAAAAAAAAAAAGACTATGAATTTTGTGGTTTTTAATCAAAGATGTGAGGTCTTTTAAATTTTGTCCTGTTAGACTTGTTATGTACAATTTTATAATTGAAAACTTATTAAATATAGAAAGAGACATTTTTTGAAACAAATTTAAAAAAATGCTTAAATTGAAATGACTTTTTTGCTCGTTATTTATAATTTTTTAATATCTAATATTATATGACTATATATATCAATCCAAATTTAGATGGACTGAAATAGATTAGGCTAATTAGATGAGTTGAGTAATAAATAAATTTTTCCAATTTTCAATAGATTGCATAAATTATATTTTTATGACCTATTTTCCACCTTTACTGATAATTTCTCGTACTTTCTGATTTATTGATCTCACTACTTATGTTAGAACAAGTATTAGTTATCTTTTAAATTATTTGATCGTTCAGATATGTTTTATATTATCAATATATAAAAATTAAATTTTTCATTTTATTTTACAATATGCTTATAAAAAAAATAAAGTATCATTTTTTTCTCCCTAACAATTAACTCACCTATCTATTTACTTTGTGTTCCATGACTTGATTGTAGAATGCATTTGAACTGGCCTTCTTTATTTGGGTGACGGTAAATCTCTACCCTAATTGAACAAGAAGTAGAATAACTTGTTCTTATAATTAATTATTAAACTAACAACTCATTTTCTATTTTTTTTTTTTTGTGAAAAAAATAAATATTTCAGTGGCAATTTGGAATAAGCTCTTGTTATCATGAGCATGTGGAGATCATTGTTGTCAGGGTAGTTTTGGCGTAAGTCATAATTCCATCCTCCTTAATTTCTTTATCAGAATTATTTTCTCTTAATATTTTAGTATCTAAAGGAGACATTTTGTCAAAATAGAATTATAATTTATTTGAGACAATATAGTTAGTCTTTAGGTGATCTAGTAGGCGTTTGATCATGAAAATTGAATATTACGTATTTTATTTAGAATGTTTAAAGTTGGAGTTGTGTTTGAGCCTTCTTTTGCAAAGAATATTTATAATTTGAATGAACTTTTTCTAAATATAGTTTATACCGCTAATTTGAATAAACTAGCATAGTAAACCTACTTGATTAATTTATCTTAAACATATAATTAAATCTGTACTAAAATAGTAATATCTCATAATAGATAATCACATAATATAATGTTATAGATTAATTATTAGATACAACTATTACAAATATTTTTTAACATATCATATACATTCTTATATATTGGAGCGTCCACAATTATATTTGATCGATCGATCAAAAATAAAAGAATCCTAATTCTTTGCACATATGTGGGACATGCAGGCTGATGGTTCAAGTACTTTGTAGTTACATTACTTTGCCTCTCTATGCCCTTGTTACTCAGGTTTGTACTCCATAAATCATACTTCCATAATGAATTGATTCACTTTACAAACCTATTTTAGTTAATTAAGATTTTTCTTTTAGAAAATTTAAGAATTAATTTAATTGATTGATAGGTTTATCGATGGAACAAGAGATAAGACATAAGTACCTCCCTAAATTATGATCGAAATATCAGAGACACACTTTAACTAAACTAAGGTCCTATTACCTCCTGAACTCATTTGTTTTGTAATTTTGTACGCCTTTTGACTTATGTGGCACACTTCGTGACTCTATGTAGTTGAGGCGCGTGGGAGATGTTTGGATGCCACGTAGACCAAAAAGATGTACAAAATTACAAAAAAATGGGTTCAAGGGTAATAGGACCTTAGTTTAGTTAAGGTGTGAAACTGAGATTTCGGTCATAGTCTAAAGGGGTACTTGTGCCTTATCCCATGGAACAATAATGAAACTTTATGATGACTTTTATTTGTGCACCACTGATTAAGTTGCATCACAAACGATTTCTTTTATTCCAACGTTGAAACAAATTTTTTAAGAGCTTGAAGCATGTATATATAATAATACTATCCTTAAGGATATATCATCGATTATGTGACCTGATAATAATATAAAAGTTCTATTTCATGATTTATTTAACTTTTGTCCAGATGGGTTCACATTTCAAAAGTGCATTGTTGGAAGAACACATAACACAAGCCATAAAGCATTGGCACACAGAAGTGAAGAGGAAGAAAAAGAACAAGCTGCAGGGATTAGAGTCATCACATTATTCTGTTGCTACGACACAAATTACTTCTCCAGAAATAAAATTAAGTGCTAGTGCTCATGAAATTCAAGAGATCTCTGAAGAATCACCAAAAGTAAATATAGTCCATCAAAATGAATCACAAATAGGTGTTGATTGAAAGAGCAAAATTAAAAGAAAAAATATAAGTTTTTTCACAATCTAGGAATTAAATACTTGGGGTTGTTTGGTAGGGTGTATACAAAAAATGCTAAATAGCGTGTATTAGAAATGCTTACATTATTTCTTATGTATTATTTGGTTTGGTGTATTAAAAATAACACACAGTGCATAACATTTTTTTGAAAATAGTATTTACAAAGATACCCTCCACATATATGGTAAAAAAGATGTAAAAAAGGTTTTGAGGAGCAATTGGGTCTTTAATCATGTACACTCTCAACACACAATCGAGTTGAAATAGTGTACCAAAAAGGTACTACTAATATACAAAGTTAATGCATGCATTATTTCTTCTAATACACTCTACCAAACGACCCCTTAATCCCTTCCATTTGTAATACCTCTATTACAAGTCAACTAAACAATATCCCAACTGTCCACAATACAAACTAACCCTAGATGACAGGCTTCAACGACTACCTCTAGTCACAACACACCATGGCTACAACTAGTCACAACACACTATGGCTACTTCTATCCACAACTCGAATCTAGAAGATACGTGTAATGACACATTTTGTCATTTTAAAAAATTTTCATAAAATTACCGTTGAGTCCCTCCTGATATCGACCCCCCCCCCCCAAGTCATTTTTGATTGAATTTTGAAAGTTGGTTTCAAACTTTGAGGGTAAGTTGAGAAATTTGCAAGTTTTTTAATTTAAAAGGCTAAATTTCTTAAAAAGTGATTTCGGTGTCTTTTGGAGTTCAAATGTTGGAATGAAATTCCGTCGATTCCATCCGTTCTGAAATGTGGAAATTAGACTAATAGAGTTGTGATTATTAAATTTAGAATCCTTTTGAGAATTTGAGGTCCTAAGTTGGAAATTTGTGAAATTTTTAGTGATTGGGTTGACTTTGGTCAACATTGGGAGTTTTGGATGCTCTGATCGGAATTTTGAGAGTTCCATGGGATTTGGGGGATGATTTTAGTTCTAAGTGAGATCTTGGTTGAATTTTCAAAGGTCCCGACCTTGATTTAGCCTGTCTAAATATTGTGTTCATTTCGTGTGACTTTCACGAGTTTCGGGTCAAGAAGACCTCAAATTCGTATTTCGATGGTGGTTCCATTCTGTCCGGAACATCGAGTATAGTCTAGTTGTATATATGGTTTATGAGTATGGTGTTCCAAACGAATCCTGAGAGTCCATTCGATGATTTTTGAGTTGGATGTTTTTTTCTGTTCTATGTTGTGTTCTATGTTGCTGAGGCCAACCCCTCCACGATCGCAGAAAGGTGACCGCGTTAAGGGTGCATTTGTGGAGCTCTTTTATGAGCTATCCATCCACATTCATGGAAAGGGGGGCTGCGTTCGCGGAGGACTCCTAGACATAATATTTCTAAAAACCAGGGTTTCAACCACCATTTTTGAGTTTTGAGAGCTTTGGTGTGACTATTTGAACAAGAATTTTGAAATAAATATTTGGATAATGATTCCTAATCTTAAATCTTCATTTAATCATTATTATTTATGATTATAAGTGTTCATCAAGGTTTTGAAATTATAAATTGAGTTTTTTCTTCAAGAACCCAAGAACTTAGTAAAATGGTGATTATGAACTGATTTTAAATCCTTTTTCGAAATGATTTTCACCAATGAGTTCAAAATGCCTTGGGTAATGTTTTCAAGTAAAGATTTTTGGATTCAAACCCCATTTTCAAAATTGGGGTTTTGGGTTGATTTGACCCATTTTGCAAAATGTATGAATTGGGTGTTGTTACTTTCAAAATCTTATTATGATTACATGATTGAAATAGATTCTGTGGCTTTGGACGTTGTTCGAAAAGGAAAGACTCAATTCTTGAATTGACATTCTGATTGAACCGAGGCAAGTGATCTTCTAAAACTTGTAAAATTAGTAGAATCGTGTATTTTCCTTCATTGTATGTGTTGGGGAATAATGAGAATGAGGTGATGAGTTCAATTATTCCACTTGATTGATATTAATGAACAAAAAAAGGGACTAATGAAAAAGGCAACCTGTCGATTATAATGCTTTGTGTATTGCCTTCTTGTGGACCCTATTTTGTTGATTGATGAAATGCTTTGATGGCATTATTTAGGACTTGAATTGCTTGAATTGTTGTCTCTTTCTTATGGTGTGAAATTACTTATTTGCATTGATTGTTGTTCATCACGATTAGACATGTGATGAATATGTCGAAAGGAAATGTTTCAGGCAAGTGATATGATATAAAGCCGAAGGAAAATAGTTTCGATTAGTGATATAATATCAAGCCGAAGGGAAATGGTTTTGGCTAGTGATATGATATAAAGTAGAAGAGAAATGGTTTCGGCTAGTGATATGATGTAAAGCCAAACGGAAATGGTTTCAGTAAGTGATATTGTATAAAGCCGAATGGAAATGGTTTCGGCTAGTGATATGATTAAAATAGAAGGGAAGTGGTTCCAGTTAGTCATATTGTGTCGAAGAGAAATGGTTCAGGTAAGAGTTTGACTATTGTGATTTGATGCATTTCGTATACTTGTTACTTATGGTTGATGCACTTGATATTTGTGATTGATCCGTGTGACACTTGTGATTGACATACTTGATACACGTTGCTTGTTGAAATATGACTATTGAACTGTCGTTGTTAAGCCTTGTAAGTTGTATATAGTAAAATTATTAGGTTGAAGTTTTTCTATGCATGTTGTAGTTTGAGGAGGTTTGGTCAGGATGAAAGGAGTACTCGTTTTCTAGCTAGTTTTTCCTTGTTTATTTGATTACTTGCTGAGTACCGTGTTGGTTGGTACTCACTTCTTGCTTCTATACTTGCGTAGGTTCCGAGCCCAGTAACGTGTCATTGCTCTTCCTCTTCTCCTATTTTCGAGGCTTGTCAAAGGACTTTTGAGAGGTAGCTGCTTGTCATCCCGGTGGGACCTCTGATTTCTTATTTTATGCTTTGTTCTAAATGAGAAACAAGGACATTGAGACTTGTAATTATATTTTAATTCTGCACTTTTATATTAGTGGCTTGTACACGTGACAACCATATTTTAGGGTTATGTTTTTGTCAGGACCCAAGCCTATACCATGGACTTGGCCGATACTTGATAATCATTGCTGGTCCCCAAGCAAACCCATGGACTGGCTGACTACATAGCAGAAGACTTACTCAAGCAATGATAGACTTAAAACAAAATTAAATAAGTTAAACTCAAATACTTATCTCATAAAATATGGAAAATACTCAATAGAAATACTTATAGTTTGTAAAACAACCCAAAGAGAGTAAATACTGAGAGACACCTTGACTTTATCTATCTATGAAGCCTCTATTATTAAAGAAGGATATCAAGACAAGACCCACGACACCTCAAAACTATTAACTAGAAAGTAAATATGAAGTCCTCCAGAATGCAAAGAGGCTCACCAAAAGCTAGCTGGAGTATAAAGTGATCTCAACAAAGCGCCTATTGATGATCCTGAACACTTGTATCTGCATCATCAAATGATGCATGTCGAATGACATCAATACTTTGGATGTACTAGTATGTAATATAGCCGAATGAAATAATTAGATGAAAGGACTATAATAGATAAAATATACTCAAGCTGAATGTAAAGAAATAAAGGATTTAAATCATTTAAAGCTTTACAGAATGCTTATTCATGTCTGAAATCACTATAATTGGTGATATATTAAAATACACTTTAAATCTATTGGGAGATTCTCTAACTGACAACCATCACTATGAGTTATGAGATGATACAGTTTCTCGCCAATGCTGCTAGAACTGTCCTATACCGTGCCGGGGTATAGAACCTCTCAACTAAGTGGATTCAATAAGCAATAAGAATTCATCTAACAAGTATGATCCTTTACCCATGTTGGCAGACATGGTTTATGAAAATTTTGAGTTGTCTGAACTCATCCCTATATCGGTGCTCAATACTACATCCAATAATATACTCATGCTCAAATGTATATAACATACTCTTTCTCTGTTTTGAGGTAATTACTCAAAATACCCTCTTAAAAGAGGTAATGCTCTAAAGTATCTTTGAACTCATAAACTCATTTAAAAATCAAAGTTTCTCTTTCTCAATGTAACAAAATGATACACTTGGGACTACTTAGTTCCCTTATACTCTTTCTCAAATCGTTTCTCAGATTCTTTTTCAAGAATCCTCTTTCCTTTCTCAGAACTCAGTTTAAAACATTTACATTTGTTTAATATTCTCAATAAGAAATCAATGAATACTCAGAGATAGGGTTCATGCTGAAGAAAAGACATAAGCGATCAACTCAAAAAATCTCAATGCATAATCAATAACTCAATAAGTAGGAATAGAAATTCAATAATCAATAACTCAAGAACTGAGAACTGAACATCAACTCATCTCAAGAATACTCAAATCTAAAGATAGAACCCTAGATTACTCTTTTACTAATTTGAAAGTAGATATAGGACATGAGGAAGAGCTAGTTCAACACTATGATACCCTTAAATACCTAGGAAGAACAAAATTCTTGGTGAAATAGATGGAAACTTGAAGAACGCTCAAAACCCTAACTTTTGTTTCTCCTCTTGGAATCCTACTCTAATGATTTGATGTAATGATCTGGATGGTCATTTTTTGCAATCCTTGTAAAATTGCCGTTTGATCTCGAGTCTTCTATGATTGAGTTTTGAAAGTTGGTTTTGAAATTTGAGTTAACAGTTGAGAATTTGGTAAAATTGTGTTGTTGAAAGGCTAAGTTGCTTAAAAGTGGTTTTTGGAGTCTTTTGGAGTTGCGAGTGTCAAAATAGAATTCCGTTAATTCTATGAGTCATAGAATGTGAAATTTGATATGTGAGAGTTGTTGGTTTTTGATTCAGAATCCTTTTGAAGATTTGAAGTCCTAAGTTGTGAATTTGTGGAATTTTAGCCTTTGGATTAACTTTGACCAACATTTGGGGTTCAGATGTTGGGATAGGAATTCTGAGAAATCTGCTGGATTCGGCGAGTGATTTTACACCTAAGTGAGGTCTTGGTTGATTTTTTCAGGTCTCAAGCTTATTTAAGACTTTTAGGCGTTGAGTTAGTTTCTTGTGGGTTTTCACTGATGTCAGGTCAAGGCAACCTCATATTTGTGTTTTGACTGTTCCATTTAAGTCTGAAATATCGAATATAATCAATTTGCATATGTGGTTTGTGTGTATGGCGGTTAGAACAAATTCCGACGGTCCTTTTGATGTTTTGAGAGTTGGTTGTGTTTTCTGGTGCTGCAGGTCTCACTTTTGCAAAGGTCCTGCCGCTTAAGCAAGCTCCGCTTAAGCGAAAGGCCTATCGCTTAAGAGACCTTCACTTTTGTGATGCCCGAGATTTTGCGGGGTTCACTTAAGCGAACCCTTGGTCTCTTCCGCGACATCTGAGAAGGGTTTTGACTTGCCATATTCTGGGTTTAAGCTCTATTTCACTATTTTTGAGTTTTTGGAGCTTTGGGGGTGGCGATTTGAACAAGTTTTTTGAGGAGAAACTTTTGTGTAACAATTCTTAACTCTATAGCTTCAATTACCCATCATTATTTATGGGTTTAACCGTTCAAATCAAGCTTTTAAAATGAGAAATTTGGGGTTATCTTCAAGAATCCAAGAACTCAGTAAAATGGTGATTGTGAACTGATTTTGAGTCCCATTTCAAATTGATTTTCTCCATATGAGTTCCTAAAGCCTTGACTAATGTTTTCAAGTATTAAATTTTAGATTCAAACCTTCTTTTCAGAATTGGGTTTTGTGTTGATTGACCCACTCTTCAAGAGAATTTATGTGAGTATTGTTGTTTCGGGAAAGTGATTGTGAATACTTGTTTGTGTATAGATTGCGTAGCTTTGGAAGTGGTTCAGAAGGGGAAGACTCAACTCTTGAAGTGATTATTGGTTGATTTAAGATAGGTGACCTCCTAAACCTTGTTTCTAGTAAAATTCATGTACTTCCTTCATTTCTTGTGTGCTGGGAGTAATAGGGATGATGTGAAGGGTTTAAATGTACACTTTATACATCTAAATGAATAAAAAGGGGTTGAAATGGTTCCGGCAAACGATTTATTATTGTGACTTGATGCATTGCTCATGCGTGACTTGCTTGATACTTGAGATCGATGCACTTGTTGCGTGTGACTAAACTACTTGATTTTGATGTTGACTTACTTAATGCGATTTATTGTTGATCGTGATTGTTGAACTGTGGATATTGGGCCTTGTGAGCTGTGTATTATAGATCTGTTAGGTTGGGATGTTTTTTGTGCAGGTTGTAGTTTGAGGAGGTTCGGTTGGAGTGTAAGTGGTATTCAATTTCTAGCTAGATTCCTTGTTTATTAAGTTGCTTGTTGGGTACCGTATTGTTGGTAATCACCTGTTACTTCTATACTTGTGTAGGTTTCGAGCCCGTACCAGCGTGATCTCTTTCTCCCTCTTTAATTTCGAGGCTTATCGAGGAGTTAAAGAGGTAGGTGCTTGTCACTTTGGCGGGCCCTCTTTTTCCTTTTCTATATATTCGTTGTTCTATTTGAGAAACAAAGACTTAGACTTGTACTTGTTTCTAAATTCTGCACTTTATGTATTTTGTGGCTTTTACACGTGACAACTAAATGTTGGGGTATTATTTAGAATGAATAAGTTTTCCGCCTTTGTCTTGTTCTAGTTTTATATTTTCTGCATTTATTTCTTTTTTCATTGGGTTGAGGCTGACTTGTCAATGGACAAGTGCCATCACATCTATTTTTGGGTCGTGACAAATCGTATCAGAGCCCCTGGTTCATCGATTTCACGTGTGTACAAGCCAAGTCTAAGTAGAGTCTTGATGACCGATACAAAGACATTTGTACTTATCCTCAAGAGGCTACAAATATTGGTAGAAAGCTTCCTTTTATTTATCCTTTCTTATCATGCGTTGTTACCTTCGCTAGTGCTGAGTTGCCGCATATTGTTTTGGAAGATCTCAAGGATGAGAGCTTCTGTTTCCAGTGGTAAAGGAGAGGCAGTCCCCGAGCCTGTTCTTGAGACCGCAACTAGGGGTATAGGTAGGGCCCGAGCTAAAGGCCGTGCTCGAGGAGTAGCACAGGCTAGAGGTTGTGACCGTGAGTAAAATGTCACGCCTCGAGCCTACACCCCGGATGTGGTTGGCACTTGAGAACCATTGCTGGCCCCAAGCGAACCCTTGGCCTGACTTACTTACGCAGCGGAAGACTCTAAGCATTATTAAAATGATCAAATGCACTTACTCAATTGTTTAATAAAATAACTTTGAATGTTTAAAAGTCAACATTCAACTTGGCCAAAATGGCAACTCAAGTCTTACAATATGAAATGATAATGTAAAGAAATCTGAACTACTAACTGTCTATGCAGCCTCTAAAAGAAAGAGGGATGTTAGGACAGGACCCCCAATCATCATAACAACTAAAAAGCTTATACAATTATGAGAAGGACCCTCCGGAAAACAAGGAGGCTCACCAACTGACTCCGAGTGCTCAACCTGATCAACGAGGCGCTGGATGCTGATCTTGGTTACCTGTGTCTGCATCATAAGACGATGTAGGCCAATTGGCATCAGTACATTAAATGTACAAGTATGCGAGTTAGAATGCTAAACACAACATAGGCTTGAAAAGAATCTGAAAGTAACACTTACCTTGGCTTTACTCAACTCCTGAATAACTTAACTCAATATAAAGCAATAAACATATGCAATATATAGAAAGCTTGTAAAACAGTGGAAAACAACTTAGTTCGTTAAAGAAAATGCAATAACAAACTCAACTTTACTCGTATAATAAAGTAATATAGTTTCTGTGGGAGTTTCTCTAACTGAAAACCACCACTATGAGCCTAAGTGGTGATACAACGTCTTGCCCACGCTGCCAAAACTGTCCTATACTTAGCCGTCATAAAGAACACCTCAACTAAGTGGATCCACTAGTCTATGCTAAAAGCATCTTAAGGAGTCATCTAAAAAGTATGATCCTTTACTACCCATGATGACTACATGGTTTATGGAGACTTGATTTAATATGAACTCGCATCCCCATATCGGTGCTAAATAATACTCCCAAATACTTAGCTCATATATTTAAAACAAACTTCTTTCTTTTATTTGAGATAATTACTCAAAACTTAGCTTAAAGCTCTCTTGGAATCAATGTTCCCTTTCTTGTTCAAATGTGAAAACATTTTAAATTCTTGGGAATACTTAGTTCCCTTATAACTTTTGGAGAAATGAACTCAACTCTTTACTCTTTTCTTAACATAAAACTTAAGTCTTAGAACAAAGTTATAACGTTTGTGAAAGACTTTTGAAAAACTTTAATGAACTTCTCTTGACTTGCTTCTTAACTTCTAAACTTGACTCTCAACTTTCCTTGAATTGAATTATGGATTCAAGAATTGTGATTTGTGATAGGAAAGATCTCATGATGTTTAAGAGTGTTTTTAGATAGCAAAACATGAGAAAAGATAAAAAATCACTTTCTGAGGGCAGGTCCACGACACAGAGATATATGTAAATTTTGGTCGTGAAAATACTTTTTGAGGCAGAATGGTCCGTGACCGCTTCGCGATGCGAAGGAATATTTCTCAAATCTGGGGAGCAGGTTTGCGACGCAGAGCCACTGCCCAGTTTTGCCCGACTAATTTTCTTCTTCATTTTCCAGCCCCAATTTGCCCAAAGTCGGTTCTTTTTCCCAAATTCTTTTTAGATACAGATACCCAACAAATGTACCTAAGAATCTAACTCCAACCAACTCAATAATTTGACATAATGATCTCAGAAACTTCTTAATCTCACCCGTACTAAAAAACAACATGAAATTCAAGAATACATATCAAGAACATCAACTTTCAAACTCTTTTAGGATGAATTCACGTTGAAATAACATGTTTGGCATGTGGGTGGACGAACCCAACGTTATGAAAGCTTCACATACCTCGTAGGATTAAATCCTTGGCGAAATCCACATGAAAATCTCCAAGAAATTGACAAACTTTGAACTTTTCTTCTCCTTTCTCCTATTTTCTCCAAGCCCTAGCGTATTTTGGCAAAAGATTAAACTGATCTAATTCTGATTAGACCCTAACTTAATTACCAAAAACAAAATAAAACAATTGGGTAAGGAAAAGACCAAACTACCCTTTCAAAATCGGGGTTGGACTTTCCTTTTTTGAACAACCCAACGTCCAATGGGTATATCTCACTCATACGAACTCATAATCGCACAAACTTGGCGGCGTTGGAAAGATAATTCAACGATATTTCCTATGGTATCTGGAAGCACATCTAAATCATCCTGAGCTAGGAGTTATGGTAGTTTGAAGTTTACCAAAAACCATACTTAACATAACCAAATTTTCAGATTTTTCCATTCTTTCCTAAAATGACTATTTCCAATTTTAACTCTTCCTAGTTCTTTCAAATAGCGAGATGTTACAATATCTCCCCCTTGGGAACATTTGTCCTCGAATGAGATTACTCTTAATAGGCTGAGGGTGTAACATCTAACATTCAACTCAATACTCAACAAACAATGCAAAAACAACATGCCAACTTATAAATGAAAGAGTACTAAGAATATAATTCATACCTCAACAAGCAATGCAAAAACAACATGCCAACTTATAAATGAAAGAGTACTAAGAATATAATTTGTACCTTGGTCTGGAACTTCTTCGGTTTCAAAGAGATGTGGGTATCTCTTCTTCATATCTTCCTCAGATTCCCAAGTAGCTTCCTCAACAAATTGATTCCTCCAAAGGACTTTGACTGATGCTACTTCCTTAGTCCTCAACTTGCGAACTTGGCGATCAAGAATCTAAACAGGAATCTCCTCATAAGATAAGCTATCCTTTATCCCAATATCTTCAGGTTGTATGATCAATGAAGGATCACCCATGCACTTCTTCAACATGGAGACGTGAAATATCAGATGAACTGCTGCTAAATTTTGTGGTAGTTCTAACTCATAAGCTACAATACCTACCCTTTTCGATATTCTGTAAGGGCCAATATACCGGGGACTAAGTTTCCCTTTCTTACCAAATCTCATAACACCCTTCATGGGTGAAACTTTTAAGTAGACCCAATCATCCACTTCGAACTCTAACTCTCTTCTCCTAACATTGGTGTAGGATTTCTGACGACTCAGCGCTGTTTTCAACCTCTCTTGAATCACTTTCACTTTCTCCATAGCTTGATGAACCAAGTCTAATCCTATCAACCCAGCTTCACCAACTTCAAACTAGCCAATAGGAGATCGACATCTTCTCTCATAAAGAGCCTCATAAGGAGCCATCTGGATGCTGGAGTGGTAACTATTGTTGTAAGCAAATTCGATAAGAGGTAGGCGATCATCCCAATTACCCTTGAAATCAATCACACAAGCCCTCAACATATCCTCCAAGGTCTGAATAGTGCGCTCTGCTTGTCCATCTGTCTGAGGATGAAAGACAGTACTTAAGTTCACCTTTGAACCTAGCCTTTTTGGAATGACTTCCAAAACTGTGCAGTAAATTGTGCACCTCTATATGATATAATCAAATCAGGGACTCCATGAAGTCTTACTACCTCTTGAATATATAACCTTGCATAATCCTTTGCTGAATGGGTAGTCTTTACCGGTAAAAAGTGGGCTGATTTGGTCATTCGATTCATAATCACCTATATAGAATCATGCTGCCTGCGAGATCTTGGAAAACCTGTGATGAAATCCATAATAGTCATCTCCCACTTCCATTCTAGAAGTTTTATATTCTGAGCCTAACCACCAAGCCTTTCATGCTCTACTTTAACTTGTTGGCAATTCAGACACTTAGCAATAAACTCTGCAATGCCCTTCTTCATGCTATTCCACCAATACACTTCTCTCAAGTCACGATACATCTTTGTGGAACCCGGATGAATGGAATATATGGAGCTATAAGCTTCCTCCATGATCCTCCCTTGGAGTACATCCACCTTTGGTACACACAATCTACCTTGATATCTCAATACACCATCTCCCCCTTGTTCAAAAGCTAATACTTTTTGCTTATGAACATTTGCTTTCAATGCAAGCAAAATAGGATCTTGGTCTTGCTTTTCTTTCACTTCTGACACCAATGAAGATTCATCCCCATTCGTTACCACTACTCCTCCTTCTGTGGAATCCATCAGTCGGACTCCTAAGCGTGCAAGTCTATGCACATCTTTCGCTAACTCTCTCTTTTCTTCCCTAACATGGGCGGTACTACCCATAGACAACCTGCTTAAGGCATCAACAACAACATTAGCCTTACCTGGGTGATAAAGAATACTCATGTCATAATCCTTGAGTAATTCCAACCACCTCATTTGTCTGAGATTAAGCTCTTTCTGAGTGAACACCTACTGAAGACTCTTGTGATCAATGAATACATCTACATTAACACCATATAAATAATGACACCATATCTTTAAAGCAAATACTACAACAGCCAACTCTAAGTCATGGGTTGGGTAATTCTTCTCATGGATTTTCAACTGACTGGAGGCATAAGCTATAACCTTGCCAATCTGCATTAATACACCACCCAGACCAACTCTAGATGCATCACAATACACTACAAAACCTTGAGTACCTTCTGGTAAGGTCAAAACTGGGGTAGTAGTCAACCTCTTCTTCAATTCCTGAAAGCTTTTCTCACAAGCTTTAGACTATTGAAACTTCATTATTTTCTGAGTCAACTTCGTCAAAGGGGATGAAATAGATGAGAACCCCTGTACAAACCTTCTATAATAGCCGACTAAACCCAAGAAACTCCTAATATCAGTTGGAGATGTGGGTCTAGGACAATTTTGTACTGCCTTAATTTTCTCAGTGTCAACTTTAATTCTGTCTGTAGACACAATGTGGCCTAAGAATGCCACAGAGTCAAGCCAAAGCCCACATTTCAAGAACTTAGCGTACAACTCTCTATCTTTTAGAGTCTGGAGAACTATTCTGAGATGACTAACATGATCTTCTTCATTCTTTGAATAGATTAGTATGTCATCAATGAAGATGATATCAAACATATCTAAATAAGGTTTGAATACTCTATTCATAAGGTCCAATAATACTGTATGCACATGGGTCAAACCAAAGGACATGAACAGAAACACATAACGACCATAACGGGTCCTAAATGCTGTCTTTGGAATATCACATTCCCTTACTTTCAACTGATGGTAGCCAGATCTGAGGTCTATTTTCAAAAAACAAGAAGCACTCTGAAGCTGATCGAAAAGATCATCAATTCTCAGAAGAGGATACTTATTCTTGATGGTAACCTTGTTCAATTGGCGGTAATCTATACACATCCTAAAGAACCATCTTTCTTTCTCATAAATAAGACCGGAGCACCCCAAGGTGTGACACTTAGTCGAATGAAACCCTTATTAAGGAGATCTTTCAATTGTTCTTTAAGCTCTTTCAACTCTGCTAGTGCCATTCTATATGACAGAATAGAGATAAGATGAGTATCTGGCAGAAAATCTATACCAAAGTCTATCTCTCTCTCAGGAGGGACTCTGGGTCGATCAACTGGAAAAACTTCTGGAAACTCTTTTACTATAGAAACTGACTGAATAGGAGGTATCTCAATACTAGAGTCATTAACTCGGACTAAGTGATAGACACAACCCTTTGAAATGAACTTTCTTGCCTTAAGGTATGAAATAAAACGACCCTTAGGCACTGCTGAACTACTTTTTCACTCTAAGACTGGGTCATTAGGAATTTGGAACTTAACAACTCAATTTCTACAATCTATTGACGCATAACAGGCATGAAGCCAATCCATACCTAGAATGACATCAAAATCTACCATGTCTAACTCAATTAAATAAGCTATGGTGTCTTTGTGATTGATGGAAATGACACAATCACAATACACTCGCTCAACTAGAATAGACTCCCCATCAGTCGTAGAAATACAAAAGGGTTCACATAGTTTCTCAGGAATAACATCAAACTTATTTGCAACATAAGGGGTTACAAAAGATAAACTTGCTCCTGGGTCTAGCAAAACATAAACATCAAAAGTAAAGACTTTGTTCACACCAGTGACCACATCTGGAGAGTTCTCTTACTCATGACGACTAGTGATTGCATAGAGGCAGTTTTCTCCTCCACCAGTATTGAAAGTAGCTTCTCTAGGTGCAGCCCTGTCTGGTGGAGCAACTGATGCAGATTGGGCTCTATTGCACTGATTTCCACTACCTTGCCTGTTCTTAGGGCACTCTTTCATGAAGTGAGCCTTTTGCCCACACTTGAAACAACTTGACTGGCCATCACGACACTTACCTAGGTGGGTTCTACCACACCTAGCACATGAAAAAGTTCAGTTACCTCCTTGTGCCACACTACCTTGAGACCGTGCAGGTCTAGCTCTGAAGTGTTGGGAATTCTGACCATTATACTCATTTTGGTTTGAGATAATTACTCAAAACTTAGCTTAAAAGCTCTCTTGGAATCAATGTTCCCTTTCTTGTTCATATGTGAAAACATTTTAAACTCTTGGGAACACTTAGTTCTCATTATAACTTTTGCAGAATTGAACTCAACTCTTTACTCTTTGCTTAACTTAAAACGTAAGTCTTAGAAAAAAGTTAAAACGTTTGTGAAAGACTTTTGAAAAACTTTAATGAACTTCTCTTGACTTGCTTCTTAATTTCTAAACTTGACTGTTAACTTCCCTTATTGAATTTTGGATTCAAGGATTGTGATTTGTGATAGGAAAGATCTCATGATGTCTAAGAGAGTTTTTAGATAGCTAAACATGAGAAAAGATTAAAACGTCACTATGTGAGGGAAGGTTAGCAACGCGGGGATAAATTTAAATTTTGGTCGCGAAAATAATTTTTGAGGCAGAACGGTCCGTGACCGCTCTGTGACGCGAATGAATTTTTCCAAAATCTGGGGAGCAGGTCCGTGACCCGGAGCCAGTGCCCAGATTTTCCCGACTAATTTTCTTCTTCGTTTTCCAGCCCCAATTTGCCCAAACTCAGTTCTTTTTCCCAAATTCCTTTTAGATACGGATACCCAACAACTGTACCTAAGAACCTAACTCCAACCAACTCAATAATTTGACATAATGATATCAGAAACTTCTCAATCGCAGCCCAACTCAAGAACAACATCAAATTCAAGAATACATATCAAGAATATCAACTTTCAAACTCTTTTAGGACGAATTCACGCTGAAATAACATGTTTGGCATGTGGTGGACGAACCTAACGTTATGAAAGCCTCACATACCTCGTAGGATTAAATCCCTGGAGAAATCCACACGAAAATCTCCAAGAAATCGACGAAATTTGAACTTTTCTTCTCCTTTCTCCTCTTTTCTCTTTTGTCCAAGCCCTAGTCTTTTTTTGGTAAGAACATAAACTGATCTAATTCTTATTAGACCCTAACTTAATTACCAAAAATGAAATAAAACAATTGGGTAAGGAAAAGACCAAACTACCCTTTCAAAATCCGGATTGGAGTTTCCTTATTTGAACAACCCAACTTCCAATGGGCATATCTCACTCATACGAACTCGGAATCATGCAAACTTGGTGAAGTTAGAAAGATAATTCAATGATATTTTCTACGGTATCTGGAAGTACACCTAACTCATCGTGATCTAGGATTTATGGTCGTTTGAAGTTGACCAAAAACCATACTTAACATAACTTAACCAAATTTCAAGATTTTTCCGTTCTTTCCTAAAATGACTATTTCCAATTTTAACTCTTCCTAGGTCTTTCAAATAGCGAGATGTTACACAAAACCAGCTAGGGGATGAGCTACAGAGACTTTGTTGAGAATGCTAGGTCTGTTAGGGAATTTCTCTCAGGGTAGTGTGACAGGTATGCCACAGGGTGTTTAGACGAGGATAGGGGTGTAGGCACCAGGTCAGGAGAAGACTTTGGACATTCATGTTTAGGTGGGCCAGCCACCAGTGTTTCCTGCACCAGTTGTTGGTGCACAGGAGCATGGCTGATCAATAGTTTTATTAGAGGTTTCAGAAGATGAAACCACCCTAGTTTTAGGGTGGTAAAAGCAAGGATTCTTTTGATTTCTTGGCTTTGTGCCATGAGATGCTTGAGGCAGTGGGTATGGTGGATGCTTATGGTGTCTGGTTTGTTGCACTTCAGGTTCGTGGTCATGCTAGAGAGTGGTGGAGGAGTTTTGTGAGGTCCATACCAGTTGGATCTCCATTGACAGAGTGGGATGTGTTCTCTTTCTCTTTCAAGGACCACTTAATTTCTTTGAGCGTGTGAGTAGAGAGTCGTCTGAGGTTTGAGGGCTTGACTCAGAGTAGTTTTTCTGTGATCGAGTATGAGGC
The DNA here is from genome assembly GCF_019186545.1 of Solanum stenotomum. Lineage (NCBI taxonomy): Eukaryota > Viridiplantae > Streptophyta > Magnoliopsida > Solanales > Solanaceae > Solanum > Solanum stenotomum. The sequence continues at coordinate 47,881,250 of NC_064289.1, read as the reverse complement.
ATATTTCTATAAGCTTTCTAGGTATGCTATGACTATTGTTTCGGATGAGGCAAAGAGTGTTCACAGGTTTGTGAGAGGGTTAACTTTCTCGGTCAGGTCCTATGTGTTCAGAGCAGCTAGAGAGAGGGCTTCCTTCCAGTCCATTATGAGCATCAACAATAAGATAGAGTTGATGTTTTAAAGGACTTAGAGGATCCCAAGAGGGTCCATTCTTCTTGTCTATTTTCTGGTGCCTTATGTGGAGGGAGAGGTTCACATAAAGGAAGTAGCTCTTTTCAGCTCCGAGGACCAATTCATGCTTCTATCCCAACAACTAAGAGTGGGCAGTCAGCTTGAGGATCTTTTGGCTCTGGCCGAGGTGGCCATGGTAGTTCATCTAGTTCTCATCAACAATTATATGTGCCAAGATCTTACTTTACTTGTAGAGATCCAGGTCATATGATACAATAATGTCCTATATATACTCAGTCAGGACTTCAACATTCTTATTCAACTGCTCTAGCTAGGGATTAGGCGCCTCCGACCAGGGGTCGAGGAAAATTTCAATCTGGTAGAAGTGGCAGGACTACTAGTAAAGGTCTCCAACTTCACAGGGTGGAGGTAGAGGTTCTACTCAGGCTACAGACGACCAAGATGGCAAGTGTTATGCTTTTCTAGGGAGGCCTGAGGATGAGACTGTTGATGTTGTGATCACATGTATCGTCCTACTTTTCTATCGACCTACGTCTGCATAGTTTGATCCAGGTTCTACTTTCTCATATGTGCTTACCTATTTTGCTGCTTGGTTTGTTATGATGTTTGATTGCATGCCTGTGCCTGTTTATGTTTTTACACTAATGGGTAGATCCTTAATGGTGGAACGAGTGTATCGATCCTGTCTTATTTCTTTGACCGGGTATGATACTTGGGTAGACTTGATCATTTTTGGGATGGTAGACTTTGATATTATCTTGGGTATGGATTGGCTCTCTCCGCATAATGTTATTCTTGATTGTTACGCTATGAGTGCGACCTTAGCGATGCCGAGTGTCCCGAGAGTTGAGTGGACATGTTCTAGTTGTTCCTACTCTAGAAAAGTTATCTCCTTCATTAGATCTCAGAGATTGGTCAATAGAGGTTGTTTGTCCTATCTGAATTTCATTAAGGATAATAGTGTTGAGCCATCTCCCATGTTCTATGTGCCCATCGTTTGAGAGTTTTTGGATGTGTTTCCTACTAATCTTCTAGGTGTTTTTCCGGATAGGGATATTGATTTTTTGATTGACTTGGAGCTGGGCACAAAGTCCATCTCTATTCCTTCTTATCTCATGGCTCCAGCCGAGTTGAAGGAATTGAAGGTTCAGTTACAAGATTTGTTGAGTAAGAGGTCTATTCACCCTAGTGTTTATCCATAGGGATTTCATGTGTTGTTTGTGAGAAAGAAGAATGGATCCATGAGGATGTGTATTGATTATTGACAGTTGAATAGAGTGACCCTAAAGAACAAGATTTCTGTTCCTCGTATTATTTATTTATTTAACCAGCTTCAAGGTGCATCTATATTTTCTAAGATTGACTTGAGGTCCGGTTATCACCAACTGAAGATTAGGGTATAAGATATCCCTAAGACATCGTTCGAGTATCGTTTTGGGCATTATGAGTTTCTTATGGTGTCTTTCAGCTTGACTAACGCCCTTGCAGTGTTCATGGAGTTGATGAATGGGGTGTTTCGACCTTATCAGGATTCCTTTTTCATAATGTTCATTGACGATATCTTGGTGTACTCCAATAGTAAGAAGGATCACAATCGACTTTTGGGGATTGTACTCCAAAGATTGGGGAAAGAGAAACTATATTCCAAGTTTTTAAAGTGTGAGTTTTTTCTTGATTCTGTGGCATTTTTGGGACACATAGTGTCCAAGGTGGGTATTCGGGTTGATCCACCCAAGATCAAGGTAGTGAGGGGCTGGACCTACATCGGTTATTGAGATCCAGAGTTTTATGGGACTTGGGGGATACTACCGATGATTTGTGTAGAGATTCTCTTCCATTGCATCCCTTTTGACTACACGGACTCGACAAAGTGTGAGCTTCAAGTGGTCTAATGAGTGTGAGATGAGATTTTCAAAAGCTCAAGACCATTTCAACGTCGGCTCTTGTTTGACTTTACCCAAGGAGGGTGTGGACTTCACTATTTATTACGATGCTTCTAGAGTCGGGTTGGGCGGTGTTCTAATGCAGAAGGGTAAGGTGATTGCTTATGCTTCTAGGTTGTTGAAGACCCATGAGAGGAACTACCCTACCCATGATTTGAAGTTGGCAGCAGTAGCGTTTGTGCTTAAGCTATGGAGACATTATCTATATGGGGTTCATTGTGAGGTTTTCACGGACCATCGGAGTCTTCATTATGTCTTCAGAGAGATTTGAACTTGAGGAAGCGCAAATCGCTTGAGCTATTCAAGGACTATGACATCACTATCTTGTATCATCCAGGGTAGGCCAATGTGGTGGTCGATTCTTTGATTAGAAGGACTTCTAGCATGGGAAATCTTGCCGCCAAATGTGTGGAGGAGAGTCCATTTGCTAGAGATGTTCAGAGGTTAGCCAACAGTCTAGTTCAGTTTCAGATTTTGAGGAGATGAGTTGTTTGATTGCTTTTATTATGTCTCGTTATTCCTTAATTGAGCAGATTCGTGAGCGCCAATTTTATGATGAGAAACTATGTCTCATTCAAGACAACGTAATGAGAGGGGAAGCTGAGGAGGTTGTCCTTGATTCTGATGGTGTCTTTCAGATTGGAGGCAAACTTTGTGTGCCCAAGGTGGGCAAGTGATGAGTCCGAGATTTGGACTCATTTAGGGCTTTGTTTACATAGATTTAGTGTCCTCAAATGCTTAACTTGTGCCAATAACTGATGTTAAATCCTTGATTTTCAGGTACATGGGTTGAGGAACAAAGCTAGGACATTAACATACAAGAAGGACAAGAAAAAAATCCTGATGATCGCCTAGAGAACTCTGCAGATCACCAAGTTACCCGTGGATCACCTTAATTTACAGACCACTGAGCCTAAAATAGGAGGAACTTCGGCGAATTGCATTTTCTATCGGCGAATTGCTAACTGCATCGGCGAAGGATGACCATGTCATCGAAAAGTACTGATGGAGACCATTAGATTGGTGAGCTAAGAGACTAAAGGGTGCATCACGGAGTGGAACAGAGATCCCGATCTGGATTGCCTAAAATTACAGTTGTTGGAGGAGGAAAACGTGAAGCAAGAAGGCGAGATGAGAGGACGATCGATGAGTCGCCGAAAGGGTCGGTGAAGCCTGATTTTCCTCGCTGAATGGCCCAAAAAGTCACACCTCAACTTAGTATAAATTGATCTTTGGAAGAGAGAGAAAGCATTTAAATATTGTGAGCAGCAAAAAATGGAGAGCAAAAACACTGCTATTGTTGATTTTGAATAATTTTTGCATTATTTTCAATTGGGTATTGTAATAGCGAAGAGATTTATCATAGTAAACTTTTGATTTTTAAAAACCCAGCTATGGAATATATAGCAGGTATCAAATTTTTTCTTTTTACGATGATTGGCTTAAACTCCTATCTTGGGGGTTTGACAATGTAACCAATTGCTGTTCTTGATTCAATGGGTTCTAGTAATTATTGATTTTCGGTGTTAGTTTGAAGTGGGTCTGAGTTATTACTGTGGTTTAGCTTCTATATTGTATGTTTATCGCAATGTACTTTAGGGTTTTACGCTTACTTGAGAAAGAAGTGTAGGGCTAAGGTAGTAACTTAGCATCCTTAGTTAGTAGGTCTTGATGGTTTCAGCTTGAGAAAGTGAAACACAAGCTCCATCCTTTGTTTCTAGCTCGAGAGAGTAGATTTGATGTGATTGTGGGCTGGTCTTCTTATGGAATGCACTGAGGTTTGTAAGAACTTAGAGGCTTAAGGTATTTTTTCGAGAGAAAAGTGCCTTATCTAAAGTCCATCCTACCCATAACAAATTAACATGGTTGGTTAATGTTTTGCACCTATTGAGTTGAAATTAGCAGTTGCTTAGTCAATCCCCCAAGTATTGCCTTCTTATTTGATTGTCTCTCGTTGATTGTTGACATGGTTTAGTCGTCCGACAACTATTCGTTTGGATTAGTGACGATATTTTTTGAGTTTGGTTCATAGATTTCTAAACATTTTATGAGTTTAGCTGCAAAGGTCACCATCATAATTTCATAATCGAATTCAAAAGAAAGTTACTCTCTGTGGGATCGACCCCAACTCATTTAGTTGGGCTTATACTGATTTACTATCGTTGACATGTAGAATTGGATAAAGTGTCCTTGAAACGTTAATCAAAATGGCGCCGTTGCTGGGGAGTAGCGTTGTTTAGAGTTTCTTTATCGAAGTTTAACTTATGAATTTGTCGGCTGTAGTTGAATCGATTTGGGCTGCATTATGCACGTGTTGATTGGGATGAATGGAAGTAAGAATGAGTGAGGCAGAGGTGAATGGTAGCCAAGCAAGTCACCAAGATGGTATCAATGATATTAATAGTGTGTACAACCCATCCTAATCGGGTGAAATGGGTGCAATTTGCCTACCACCAACTGATGATAATGTGATATTTGAGGTCACGAGCACAACTCTTTATCTCCTCCAAATGAAGGGTCTTTAAGGAGGGCTGGTTTATGAAGATCCACATGTGCATGTGAGGAATTTTATAGATGTGTGCAGCCCATTTTCATTCAAGTATGTGTCAGAAGAGTCAATCCGGCTCAACTTATTTCCACTATCTCTGACGGGGGATGCTAGCAAGTGGTTGGCTGAGTTACCAAAGAATTCTATCACATCGTGGATGAGCATGTCACGACATTCAATGCGAGATTCTTTCCTCTGTCGAGGATGATAAAACTCAGGGATAACATTCAAGGTTTTAAGCGATTGGAGGGTGAACCCATCCATGAAATGTGGTTGAGGTTTAAGAAACTCCTACTTCAATGCCCAACTCATGGGCTACCAAACGATTTTCTACTCCAATATTTTTACCAGAGTCTTGATTCGAAAATAAAGGAGTGGCTGATCAATTGGTTAAAGGGGGAATAATGTTGCAATCATTTGAGGTTGCTTCATTTCTTCTTGATGAAATGACAAAAATAAATCAAGCTTGGTAGACTCAAGAAGATCAAGTTTCCCCTTTTTGTTTTAGAACGACTCAAGAGTAACTTGATAAGGAAAGAGAACATCAAGAAGATGTTGGCCCAAATGGAGCTACTACAAGAGCATGTGTTGGAGAATGTGAAAAATCCCAAGGGAACACGTGGAGTGTTTAGAGTTGAGGAGGGTTCTTCCTCAGGTTATTCAAAGCCGATGGAGAATAAAGGTTGGAATTCCAAGAGATACAAGGAGGGTTTTCACCCACGCTATTTACAACGAGGTGGGAATCAAGGTTGGAACTGTCACAAAGGGGAAGATAAAAAAAGATACTATCAAGAATGGGCTAAGCAAAGTGATTATTAGAGAAGAGAGGATGATAATGAAGAAGACCACACTCAATCGAGTGAGAGCCCAAAGTCGAAAGGGAGTGCAAGTAGTCCCCGGGTGAATGATTTGCTGTCACACATCATTGACAAAGTTGAAGGTTCAGATGATTTGTTAAAAAGGATGAAAGCCAATATTTCATCATTGAACAATAGAGTGAACTCTCACGCGGATGCAATTAAGCTACTTGAAGGTCAGTTGAGTTTACTGTCAGCACAGTTGAAACCAAATATGACGGGGGAAAATGGTGATAGAGGTCTAGCTGTGGTTACATGTAGTGTAAAGGTAGAGGTAGGTGATGTGACGGGCAATGATGAAGCTCAAGTTCATGAAGAAAACAAAGGTATGGAGGAAGAAGAAATACTCATCCATCAAAGCATCACTAAAGGGTCACAAAAAGATGTGGAACAAAACAACCCAATCCCAAAAATTGTGCAACCTCTACCCAAAATATCTCCTCCATTTCTCCAACGCCTCAAGAAGAAAAACGAGGATGAGAAGTTCAAGAAGTTTTTATCGATGTTCAAGACATTACCGATTAATCTCCCTCTAGTGGAGAAATGCCAAGTTATGCCAAGTTTATGAAAGAGTTAGTCACAAAAAAAGAAAAAGCTTGGACTTTGAAATAATCGAAGTTTCAAATAGTTGTAGTGCAATTATGACTAAGGAGCTGATGAAAAAGAAAGAAGATCCCAAAGCATTCACCATCCCTTGCACCGTCGGCATGCTCTAATTTTCCAAGGTTCTATATGATTTAGGAGCAAGCATCAACCTAATGCCATACACAATCTACAAACCACTTGGGTTAGGTGAACCGAAATCCACAACAATGAGACTCCTGATGGCAGATTGATTAATTAAAAACCCTGTGGGGATACTATACGACATCTTGGTAAAGGTTGATCGATTCATTTTTCTGGCTGATTTTGTCATTCTCGATTGCGAGATCGATGTTGAAATTCACATCATTTTGGAAAGACCATTCTTGGCAACCGGGAGAGCTTTGATAGATGTTGAAAGTGGGGAATTGAAGTTCCGGGTGAACGAAGATGAAGTAACCTTTAATGTGTGTAAGTCAATGAAGCACCCAAGCGATATTCACGTGGTATATACTATTGATGTTATTGATGAGGTGGAGGCTAGTGTGAGCCATTTGATGTGTATGAGTGAACCACTTGAGGCCGTGCTTGCTAACTATGATGAGTTCGCAGTTCAAGGCTACGAAGAGGTAGTAGCTGCTCTTTCGGGCATGAGGAATATTCAAAGACTCTATTGAAGCTGTACATTGATCTAAAAAATCGAGAAGGTCCTCTCGCAAAGTGATCAACGGAGGATCCAACAAGCTCGAATTAAAAGTGCTTCCCTCCCATCTCCGATATGCTTTTTTGGGGGAAAATAAAATATTACGTGTAATCATTGCAGCTGATTTGCTTGAATGGAAAGTAAAATTGCTCCTTGAGGTGTTGAGAAACATATCAAAGCTATAGGTTGGACTATCCCTGACATAGTGGGCATTCCTCTCGGCATTTGCACTCACAAAATTTAGCTTGATAGTGAATGTTAACCGAGTGTTGAACATCAGTGAAGATTGAACCCACCAATGCAACAGGTTGTAAAAAAGGAGATAATAAAGTGGTTGGATGCAAGTGTGATCTACCCTATTGTGGATAGCATATGGGTAAGTTCTGTACAATGTGTATCAAAAAAGGGAGGCATCACAGTAGTCCCAAATGAAAAGGGGGAGCTTGTGTCTATGAGATCGGTGACCGGATGGCGGGTGTGCATAGATTACCATAAGCTAAACACGTGGACTGAAAAATATCACTTTCCCATGCCTTTTGATGGATCAAATGCGTGATCGACTTTCAGAGAGAGAATGGTATTGCTTTTTGGATGGGTACTCCGGTTATAATCAAATTTCCATTGCTTTGGAAGAATAAGAAAAAACCACCTTTACCTACCCGTATGAAACTTTTGCCTTCAAACGGATGCTGTTCGGATTATGTCATGCTCTGGCAACATTTTAACATTACATGCTATCTATTTTCGCTGATATGGTGAAGGATTTGATGGAAGTCTTCATGGTTGACTTCTCGGTTGTGGGTGATAGTTTTGAAGCATGTTTAGAGCACTTGGGACAAGTTCTTCAAATATGTGTGGAGACAAATTTGGTCCTAAATTGGTAAAAATGCCACTTCATGGTTAGGGAAGGTATAGTTCTTGGTCACAATGTGTCACAAAAAGGGCTGGAGGTTGATAAAGCAAAGATTGAAGTGATTGAGAAATTACCACCACCAATTTCGGTGAAGGATATTCGGAGTTTATTGGGACATGTAAGCTTTTACCGCAGGTTCATCAAAGACTTCTAAAAAATTGCACACCCTCTATGTAAACTTTTGGAGAAGGAGGTGAAATTCAACTTTGATGATGCGTGCATGGTGATCTTCAAGTGTTTGAAAGAAAAATTGAACTCCACCCTGGTTATCATTAGTCCCGATTGGTCAGAACCCTTCGAAGTAATGTGTGATGCAAGTAGCACAACATTAGGTGTCGTTTTGGGGAAAACACAACAAACTATTTAACCCCGTTTACTACGTAAGCAAAACTCTAAATGGTGCTTAACGTAACTACACAGTTACCAAACAAGAATTACTTGCGGTAGTATATGCGTTTGAGAAATTTAGGGCATACTTGCTAGGCACTAAAATGGTTGTTCACACTGATCATGCGGCTCTGCATTATTTGATGGCAAAGAAGGATGCCAAGCCGAGATTAATACAGTGGGTAGTGCTATTGCAAGAATTTGACTTTGAAGTAAGGGATAAAAGAGGTTGTGAAAACCAAGTGGCTGACCACCTATCAAGGTTAGAAGGCAATGAGAATGATGAGCTCGAGGTAGACAAAATGATTCATTCCCCGATGAACAGGTATTTACGGTAACTCTCCATCAAACTCTTTGGTATGCTGATTTTGCTAATTATGTGGTGTGATGATTAATGCCGGAAGTACTAAACTTCTATCAACAAAAGAGGTTCTTGTTCGACGTAAAGAAGTACTTTTGGGATGCACCATATTTATTCAGAGAGTGTGCAAATCATATCATTAGGAGATGTGTGCCAGAGGAAGAAGTCAACGAAATTCTCCATGCTTGTCATTCTTCACCGGTTGGGGGTCATCATGGTGGGGTGCCTACAACTGCCAAAGTTCTTCAAAGTGGTTACTACTGGCCGTACCTTTACAAAGATGCTCATGAGTTTGTTAAAAAGTGCACTCAATGTCAGAAACAAGGTGGAGTGTCTAAAAGACATGAGTTGCCTCTCACGCCTATTCTGGAGGTTGAGTTATTTGATGTTTTGGGAATAGATTTCATGGGTCCATTTTGTAAGCTCATTTGGTAATAAGTATATTTTGGTGGCAGTAGATTATGTTTCTAAATAGGTAGAGGCTGTCGCACTACCAAAAAATGAAAGGAGAAGTATTGTTCAGTTCCTAAAATGCTACATCTTTGCCAGGTTTGGTACTCCTCATGCTATTATTAGTGATGGGGGATCCCATTTTTGCAACAAGCTTTTTCCGTCCGCATTGAGCAAATATGGGGTGAGACATAAAGTAGCAACTCCATATCATCCTCAAACGAGTGGCCAAGTGGAAGTTTCGAATTGGGAAATCAAGAGTATTTTGGCAAATATAGTAAATGAAAATAGAACTGATTGATCTAGAAAGATAGATGCTCTGTGGGCATATCACACCGCCTACAAAACACCAATTGGTATGTCTTCGTATCAACTAGTCTTTGAGAAATCTTGCCATCTACCGGTTGAATTGGAACACAAAGCATTATGGGCATTAAAGGCTCTAAACCTGGACTTGGCAAAGACCTTAAAAGGAAGAGTAGACCAGCTCAATAAATTGGTTGAATTCAGGTTCAGGGCTTATGAAAGTTCATCTATCTACAAAGAAAAAAATGAAGAAATGGCATGATTCTTGAATCCTTAAGAGGGAGTTCCGAGTTGGAGATTGGGTGTTACTATATAATTCTCGACTACGACTCTTTCCGTGAAAGCTTAAATCCAAATGCTTAGGTCCATTTAGAGTAACTCGGGTGTTCACAAATGGTGCCATTAAAGTCGAAGGTATAGAAGGCCCTTCCTTCAAGGTGTATGGGTAGCACTTAAAGTTGTATTTTGGAGAATGCCATGAAATTTCTATGATTGAAGTGGTGTATTTGGAAGATGCTTGAGAGCATTTCCACGTCGTGCCACGACATTAAATAAGGCGCTTCTTGGGAGGCAACCCAAGTGTTGGTTTTTCAAATAATGTGTGCTGAATGTGTAAGTGTAGGCGATTTTGTGAGATGAAGGTTCTATCGATGGATCACTGAATCCGTTAGGTGATCTCGATGTTGATCGCTTTCTTGGCATCAAAAGTTGGGCTGAGATACTGGAACATTAGGCGAGGTATATCCATCACTCAGTGACACGCCGAAATGATTGGGCGACCTGACTTTCACCGCCTTTTTGCATTAGTCCTGATATCTGGGCGTCTTGGAGCAGTCAGTGAGGATTCCTACCCATTAGGCGATGCATTAAAGCCAATCGGCATACTCGCTCTCGTCTGCCCTTCTGTCCATAATGGATTGGTTGCAGCCAGGAAAATTCGATGAACCCCTGAATGTTCGGTGAAACACCAAACAGTTTGGCGAACCCAACAAACCTTCACCGAATGGGCACCTAGTGAAGATTTCTTGTCACCTTACTCTGTTTGTTTTAGTACCAATAGTTTAATTTTACCTTTGTTATTGTTGGCTCTCTATTCATATTGAGGACTATGTTGGATGCTTTTGGTGGGGTGGTAGGTGTTTGGTTATTAAGTCCTTTGTTCGTTCGAAAAGTTATCTGAGTTTCGGTTATGATCAATACTGATGAATTGAATAGTGTTATTAATATCGAACAAAAATAAATGCGCGACTACGATGAGGCCAAATGAAGTTGCATAGACGATGTGTTAACTTGTTGCATTTCGTTGTGATTAGCCGGTTATCGAGTGAAGTCTCTTGTGATTAATATTACACACTAGCAAAAGTGTAGAGTCTCGTTTGATATTGGTGTCTATGCCTTGTGTGATGATCTTACTTTGAACCTTGTGTGATGACACCTATAATTTTTCCCGTTGATCCGGTTGACTAAGTGATGAAAGCACTTGAAATGATCTTAGGCAACAAATTTTGAAGAGTGAAACAATTTGACAATATACCTCTTTATGGCTACCCTTGGGAGATGTGTGAACCTTGCTTGAACGAACCCCTTTTTGCCTTATCCTTTTCTTGGAAGAAACTTGATGCAATTGTGACCCCTCTCATGAAGTATGGTTGGTTTGAATAGCCAAGTTAGGCCAAAAACCTAAGTTTAGGGTATGGTGAAAAGAGAAGGTAAATCAAGAAATGTGAAGAAGTCCCCCTTTGATCCATGATTTAAAAAAAAAAGATGGAACCTCTGCACATAAAAAAAAGAGGAAGAAAAAGAATAAAAAGATTATGAAATAATGTTTTGAAAGTTGCAAAAGAAATAAGGTATCAAGAAACTTATTGAAAGTTGAATAATGGTGTGAATTTTGAGCATGAGTGAAATGCTGAAGAAGAGGAAGAAAAGTGTTGTTCAGACCACATTTCATGAGGGTAGCAGCCACTAAGCCTAAATGACCATACCTTTACACTCTACCCCGTTGAAAGCCTTGAAAAGACCTTTTTGATCTTGAGTTAGCTGAAACGAATATTGATTGGAAAATACTGGCAAACCTATGGGTAAAGTCATGCCTGTGTTCATCTTTGTGAGTGTGAGAGTCGTATGTGATTCCGGAGCTATAAATTGTTGAAGAATAGTGTGTGAATATGGAATCATCTTTGTTGTGAGGGCATTTGAGAACCTTTATTGAGCTTAAACTTGCATTTGAAGCAAGTATTGTGTGCTTGAGCATCTTTGATAATAGCGACTCACAATTTGAATCTTTGAGTGCACAATTGATCCTTGCATGAGTAAGTTGAGTCTTGTTGTGTGTATTCATGATTGAGTCTTCTGTATCACTGTTTAAGATATCATTTTTGAACTGCTGAACTTGAGTTTTACTTGAGGACAAGCAAGAGTTTAAGTTGGGGGTGTTGATGAGTCCGAGATTTGGACTCATTTAGGGCTTTGTTTACATAGATTTAGTGTCTTCAAATGCTTAACTTGTGCCAATAAATTATGTTAAATCCTTGATTTTCAGGTACATGGGTTGAGGAACAAAGCTAGGACATTAATAGGCAAGAAGGACAAGAAAACAAGCCTGATGATCGCTGAGAGAACTTAGCGGATCGCCAAGCTACCCTTGGATTGCCTTAATTTACACACCACTGAGCCTAAAATAGGAGGAACTTTGACGAATTGCATTTTCTATCGGCGAATCACCGACTGCATCAGCGAAGAATGGCCATGTCACCAAAAAGTACTGATGGAGACCCTGGTAAGTGCAGATTGGGGAGCTAAGAGACTATAGGGCATATCGCGGAGTGGAACGACAATCTGTTCTAGATCGCCTAAAATTACAATGGTTGAACAAGGAAAATGTGAAGAAAGAAGGCGAGATGAGAGGATGATCGGTGAGTCCCCGAAAGGGTCGGTGAAGCCCGACTTTCCTTGCCGAATGGCCCAAAAAGTCACACCTCAGATTAATATAAATTGATCTTTGAAAGAGAGAGAAAGCATTAAAAAATTGTGAGGAACAAAAGAAGGAGAGCAAAACACTACTATTGTTGATTTTGAATAATTTTTGCACTATTTTCAATTGGGTATTGTAATAGCAAAGAGATTCTTCATAGTAAACTTTTGATTTTCAAATACCCAGTTATGGAATCTGTAGCAGGTATCAAATTTTGTCTTTCTACGATAATTGGCTAAAACCCCAATCTTGGGGTTTGACATTGTAATCAATTGTTGTGCTTAATTCAATGGGTGCTAGTAAATATTGATTTTCGGTGTTAATTTGAAATGGGTATGAGTTATTACTATGGTTTAGCTTCTATATTGTATGTTTATCGCAAATGTACTTCAGGGTTTTATGCTTGCTTGAGAAAAAAGTGTAGAGCTAAGGTAGTAACTTAGCATCCTTAGCTAGTGGGTCTTGACGGTTTCAGCTTGAGAAAGTTAAACCCAAGCTCCATCCTTTGTTTCTAGCTTGAGAGAGTAGATTTAATGAGATTGTGGGCTGGTCTTCTTATGGAATGCACTGAGGTTTGAAAGAACTCAGTGGAAATAAGGTATTTGTTCGAGAGAAAAGTGCCTTATCCATCCTACCCATAACAAATTAGCATGGTTGGTTAATGTTTTGCACCTGTTGAGTTGAAATTAGCAGTTGGTTAGTGAATCCCCCAAGTATTGCCTCCTTATTTGATTGTCTCTTGTTGATTGTTGACGTGGTTAAGTAGTCCGACAACTGTTTGTTTGGATTAGTGACGGCGTTTTTTAAGTTTGGTTCATAGATTTGTAAACATTTTATGAGTTCAGTTGCAAAGGTCACCGTCATAATTTCATAATCGAATTCGAAAGAAAGTTACTCTCTGTGTGATCGATCCCAACTCATTTAGTTGTGTGATCGACCCCAACTAATTTAGTTTGGTTTATACTGATTTACGATAGCTGACACTTAGAATTGGATGAAGTGTCCTTGAAACGTTAATCAACGAGTTAATTAGAGTGATTCTTGAGGAGGTCCATCGTTTTTGATACTCCATCCATAAAAAAAACATTTGATTTCAAAAGCATTTGATAATCAACTAGTTGCCTCTAGAAGCATTTCGAAACGATAATTCCTAACTATGAGATACTATTATATATGATGCAAAAAAACTCATGCCTGATTATCCCAGGTTCTGTGTGTTCTCCACATAATTACATAGGTAATATTCTATTGATAAACAATGGAATATATAATGTCAACAATAAGTGAAAACTTCAAAATTAGATTAACACAGAAAACATAAGGAGTGTGGTATGTTGAACGAGCACAAAGAAAATAGCCAAGCATTTAAACAACCTACTTCACAATTGCAAACATCCTAAACGATGATCATATAGTTGACACTGAACAACTAAAGAATTTCTATTTCTTTTTCTGATGGTTCCCCGTCACTGTCATCATCATACTCGTCAAAATCATATCGAGAATTGAACGTATCTAACAAGGTCATATCTATCACTTTTCTAAAGTTGATAACAAAGTTACATTAAGGAATCATCATATGCACACCTTCAAAATCAGTGAAATATACAAAATGTACAAATAGTAGCTTTCACAGTTATATGAGCTGGATCAACATTCAAATTGGAGATCCCATCATAGTCTCTTGCACAAAGTTGGAACACCTCCCCAGATTTTCCATCACTTTGACGAGTATAATCACAAATATCTGCGGAGTCAACCCCATCAAACACCTCCAAAAACATGAACATAGAATAGAAATCTACTCGTAGGTGGCTTTCCTGTGTATTATAAATAGATTTTGGTTAATAATGGTAAGTTTCCTAATAATGAGTAGTGTTAATATTTACTAAGGGGCCGTTTGGTATTGTTTGTTAGAATAATGCTAAATGAAGTGTATTAATAATTCTTGCATTAACTATATATAGATTATTTCTTATGTAATGTATTAGAAGTTCTAGCATAAAAATATTTGTTTACAAGATATTCTTCACAATTATTGTGACGACCCAAGTCTACACCATGGACATAACCGGCACTCCAGAAGCATTACTGGCCCCCAAGAGAACCCTTATCCTGGCTGACTACAAGCGGAAGACTAACTCAACCATACATAAGCTTAAAACTGAATTAAATTCATTGAACTCGACTATTCAACTTTAAAAATTTTGAACAATAATCAACATATATATATATACTCTGAGTTTGTAAAACATCTCAAAAGAAAGTACATACAAACAACTCCTCAACTCTGTCTATCTATGAAGCCTCTACTATTACAGAAGAATATTGAGACAAGACCCACGATATCTCAAAACTACTAACTATAAGGTAAAGGTGAAGTCCTCCGGAATGTAAGAACGCTCACCAAAGCTGACTAGAATATCATATGACCTCAACAAAATACCTGTTGATGATCCTGAATACCTGTATTGGCATCATGAAACGATGCATGCCAAATGGCGTCACTACATAGAATGTAGGAGCATGTAAGGGGAACTCTGCAATATAACTATAAGCTCAAAGTAATAGTAAGAAAGACATGCTCACCTCATCTCAACTCAACATGACTAAAGAATACTCAACTCGACTTAGGAATACTTAACTCAATTCAAGGATACACAACTCAACTCAACTCGGAAAACTCAACTCAACATAGAATACTCAATTCATAATGAAAACAACAATATAAGACTCTATATACATGAAACTTTTAAAATTGTAGACATTAACTCAAATAGTTATGAAAATACAATAATAAACTCTTTATTCTTATTTGGGAGATTCTATAACTGACAATCATCACTATGAGCTATGTAATGATATGACGGCTCGTCCATGCTACCAGAACTGTCCTATACCTTGCTGGAGTATAGGTGTCATGAACCGAGCCTACACCCTGGACGTGATATTCAGCTAAACTTAGAGAAATATGGATCAACTCAATAATAAGATATTCAACTCTGGATACTCAACTTTAGGTATTGAACTTTGGATACTAAACTCAAGATAAAGCAACAATAAAAGATGCAATATATGGAAATTTATTAAAATAGTAGATAGCAACTCAATGTATTGAAAATACAATAATAACTCAGTTTATAAAAATACAATATAACTCTATGGGAGATTCTCTAATCGACAACAATCACTATAAGCTATGTTATGATACAACATCTAGCCCACGCTGCCAGACTTGTCCTATACTTTGCCTGGGTATAGAATCTACTACTAAGTGGATCCACTAGTCTATGCTAAAAAGCAATAAGGAGCCATGTGTCACGCCCCGAAGCTACCCCCATGATGCGGACAGGGTACCTAGGATCACGAGTGACCCCAGGCTAACCCTGCTGGCATATCATAAGCACACTAAATAAACTGAATTAGGAAAGTATTGTGCGGAAGCTTAATCATAATAAAGCTGAAATGATGGAGAATACCAATAAGCTAACTGAATATATATAAAATTGAGAAGAGTTTGAGATACTGAAATAAAACTCAAGTGCTAAAACTGAATCTAACTATATCTGAAATAAGCCTCTAACTGACTAGAAGTGCTGGGACATGCCCCGGCTAAATCTAGCAAAAATTGAAACTAAAGACTAAAAATAGAAAAGAAACATGTCTATTGTCCCCGGAGAATGAGGACTCACCACTGATGCTGTTGAGCTGAAGATCGGGAACTGATCTATGCGTGATCTGAAAATGGAGGACCTGAACCTACATCACGAGAAGACGTAGCGCAGAGTATGTGTCAGTACTTGAAAGATACTGAACATGCATGATAGAGTAAAGCTGGACAATAATCAGAACTGAACAAACATATAACTGAACAATGATATATGATAAGCATGATACTAATTGAGGATACTGGACATGAAATGACTGAATGCAATGACCAAGTTTATAACATGCTGAAACTGGATATTGAACTGTGATTGATAACATGGTCAATGTAATAGAATCTGACGGTAAGGGAGCTACAACTGACATAAAACCATATGAGCTAAATGTGAAGTTCGATATATACGTCCCACCGAGAGGACCCAATATACCCTGCTAGAGGTATAGAGGAATGAGCGGTGTGATCACTAAATTTGATGCCCACATAGGGGACTTACAACCTACAGGACATGTAGTTCTGGGACTTGGGGAGGCACAATGGGAGATACACCTTCATGTTCCACAGAAGGAGTAGATGCGGTGGCATCAGAAGCCAAAGCTGCTGGATCAACTACGGGCGTCCTACATTGATGTGTTCCCGATTAATGATAGTGCCCAATAATAGCACCTTGGGATGTCGAAGTATAGATTCATTATGTTAGGGCATTATATTGTTGCTAATGTACTCGAACCAGTACCGGGCCACGAAATCTGCCATTCAAATCCCTCTAAATCTGTTATGTTATCCCTTTAAATCCGTTATTCTATCACAATATTATTCCCTACAATTATTGCAACAAATCTATATAAGTTCACTTATTTACAACACTAGATACATTTAATATATACAATCATTCTCTATTAATTTATCATGCTAACATTTCCCTTAAATTTATGCTATTCGATCAAGAAGCATCCATTTGCCTAATAGAAATTGATGGTATTGTCATGCCATGGATTTTGTAAATGCATCAGCTATATGAAGACTACTGGACACATGCGAAATAGTAAAGACTCTTTTATCTACCACTTCTCGTATATAATGACAATCTTCTTCAATACATTGGGTTCTCTCATGATAAACTAGAATAGTAGCGATCTCAATAGCACTAGTATTATAAGAATGGTGAAGAGTAGGATTAGATTGACTAAATTCCATCTCACCAAGTAATCTACGAAGCCACACAACCTCAGCACAAGCAGTAGACATAGATTGATACTCAAGCTTTGTTGATTATTTGGATACATGATCTTGCTTCTTACTCTTCCAAGATATCAATGATTTTCTAAGAAATGTGCGCCAACCAATGATTAAACGACGAGTATTAGGACACAATGCTTATTAATAATCAATAAAAGCAGTAATACAAATAATAGATTATCTAGGAAAGAATAATCCATGAATAGATGTTCCTAGAAGATATCTAATGATGCGAGGAACTGTCAAAAAATGGAGATTTTGGGGAGCTTACATATATCCCATGTAGGTGACGAGAACAAATTAGGTGGAGGTTTCATATAAATATCTTCTTCAAGATCACAGTGGAGAAAAGCATTTTTGACATCCATTTTATGAAGAGACCAATTTTGTGAAGAAACGATGGCAATAATTGTTCGCACCATAGTCATTTTTCTACTGGTGCAAAAGTCTCTTCATAGTCCATATCATTCGCTTATTTATTACCAAGAAAAACAAACCAAACTTTGTATTGATCAAGTGTTCCATCAAAATGAATTTTATTTGAATAAGCCTATTTATATCCAATTGGACAGACATTTGAAGGCCATGAAACAACCCCATGTGTTATTTTCTTTATGGGCCAAAAGTTATTAATCTATTGGTTTCGGCCAACATTCATACTGGCAAACTTGTGAGTAACAAGTTGGAGCAGAAATGGTGGATAAAGTAGAGGAAAAGACATACCAATTAGGAATACGAGATACTCTAGTTGATCGCCGAGTAGGCTTAGGAGGATTAAACCTTGAAGAATTCTAAAAGTCTAGTTATGGTGCAGTCTCAGGTGGTGGATCAGTTTCAGGATGGGGTAAAGTTGACCGATTTGGTTCATACACAAATCAAAGTTTGAACCAGTTCAAAGAAGATCACAATTCCTCAAAAGCAAGATGAAGAGGAGAAATAGAAGATGACTCGCCATGAGTAGAAACAAAATACCAATTTTCAAAGAAAACAACATTTTAGAAACACAAAATTTCTCAAAACATGGATCATAGAAAATAAAACCTTTCTGTTAAGTACTATAACTCAAAAGTACCTTTAGTAAACTGAATAAAATTTTTTAATATGGTGAGAAGAAGGTAGATGCAAAAAAAAAAAAAAAAAAACACAACCAAATGTATGAAAATTATCATAGCTAGGATTTTGGTGATAAAGACGATAATATGGAGATTCAAGATTTAGCACTTTACATGGTAGTAGGTTAATTAATAGAAAATAATAGACAATGCTTCCACCTAGTATTTGGATGGGATAGAGTACTCAATCAATAATGTACGAGAGACATCTGAATATTGACAATTCTTAAGCTTAGGAACCCCATTTTGTTGTGGGGTATATGGACAAGAGCTTTGTGAGACAATTCCATTCTCAAGAAAGAAATTCAGTTAATTCATAAGACTGATATTCTCCACCACAATCAGATCTTAATCTGCCCGTAGAAAATTGAGTCTCAATGTAAGCCAAAAATGTCTTGAACATGGAAAATACCTCATATTTGGATCGAAGAAAATATACACATGTAAACCGACTATAATCATCTATGAATGTCACAAAGTACTTGAAATGAGCATGAGAAACAATTGGTGAAATTCCCCAAACATCACTACGAATAACATTAATACACTTTGTAGCATGACCACCAAAATTAGGAAAATGAAGGTTTTACTTTTTCCTAATTTAAAACTAGAACAATTAATGGAAGCAATTGAAAATTGAGTTTTATTCCCCAATAAACAAGAATTAGATAAATGAGACAACATAATAAAATTTTGATGTCCTAGAGGCTTATGCCAAACCTCAGTCTAATTAGTTGTAGAAGTACAAGCAAAGGATAGAATAGGACGAATGAAACAATATCTAGGAAATAATTTTCCAACTTTAGGACCCTTTGCAATTATCATCCCCGACACTTGATCCTGCACAAGACAATAAGTACGAGAAAAATTCACATCACAATTGTTATCCACCAATTGTCCAACTGAAATAAGACTAGTTGAGAGCTTTGGTCAAAGAAAAGCATTTTTGAATGTTGGAGTAATATCCCTAACCATGGGAACTGTTAAATTACTACCATTTGCAATCTATATTTCTAATGGACCTTGATACTCAAGAACATTTTTAGTATGCTTTTTGAGTTGATCATTTGATTGGAAGCACCCAATCAACAATCCAAAATTTAGATGTAACATTATTACCTTGTAATCCCAATGTTGAAAAGGCTGACACGATCATTTGTACCATCACAAGAGTAAGATATCTTCATGAAGATAAGTTATCAATAGTGGAACCATTTGTCCTAGCTTAAAAAGCAATTACCCTGAGTCGAGTTGAGTATTCTTGAATCATGTTGAGATAAGAAGAGGTGAGTATGTCTTTCTTGTTATCAAATCGAGCTTATACTTATGTTGCAGAGTTCCCCTTACATGCTCATACATTCCATGTACTGATGCCATTTGGCCTGCATCATTTCAAGATGCAGATACAGGTATTCAAGGTCATCAACAGGCATTTCATTGAGGTCATATGATATTCCAGTCAGCTTTGGTGAGCCTTCTTACATTTTGGAGGACTTCACCTTTACCTTACAGTTAGTAGTTTTGAGATGTCATGGGTCTTGTCCTGATATCCTTCTGTAATAGTAGAGGCCTCATAGATAGACATAATTGAGGAGTTGTCTGTATTTACTTTCTTTTGAGTTGTTTTACAAACTCTGAGTATATATGTGTTGAATATTGTTCGGACTTTTAAAAATTGAATAGTCGAGTTCAATGAATTTAATTTAGTTTTAAGCTTATGTATGCTTGAGTTAGTATTCCGCTTGTAGTTAGCTAGGATGAGGGTTCACTTGGGGACCAGTAATGGTTCTAGAGTGCCGGTCACGTCCAGGGTGTAGACTCGGGTCGTTACAATAAATGTGAAGAATATCTTGTAAATAAATATTTTTATTCAAGAACTTCTAATACATTACATAAGAAATAATCTATAAATAGTTAATGCAAGCATTATTAAAACTCTTTATTTAGCATTATTCTTACACACTATACCAAGCGTCCCCTTAGTAAATATTAATATTACTCATTATTAGGAAAGTTAGCATTATTAACCAAAATCTATTTATAATGCACAAGAAAGCCATCTACGAGTAGATTTATATTTTATGTTCATGTTTGCCCGAAAAACAATTGTTTATCAAAAAAAAGTTGTAATATTTAAAATTTGATGGGGTTTGCTCCCCAAATATTTGTGATTATACTCGTCGAAGTGATGAAAAATCTGTGGAGGTGTTCCAACTTTGTGCAAGAGACTATGCTCCAATTTGAATGCTAATCCAACTCCTATAACTGTGAAAGCTGCTATTTGTACCTTTTGTATATTTCACTAATTTTGAAGGTGTGCATATGATTATTCCTTAATGTAACTTTGTTATCAACTTTAGAAAAGTGCTAGTTATGATCTTGTAGGATACATACTATTCTCGGTATAATTTTGACGAGGATAATGATGATAGTGAGACATGGAACCATCAGAAAAGCAAATAGAAGTTCTGAAGTTGTTCTGTGTCAATTGTATGATCATTGTTCAGGATGTTTGCAATTGTGAAGTAGGTTGTTTAAATGTTTGGGTATTATCTTTGTGTAGGTTCAGCATGCCAGACTCCTTTTGTTTTCTGTGTTAAACTAATTTTGAAGTTTTCATTTATTATTGACATTATATATTCCATTGTTTATTAATAGAATATTGCCTATGTAGTTATGTGGAGAGCACATAGAACCTGGGATACTCAGGCATGAGTTTTTTTTTGCATCATGTATAATATAATCTCATAGTTAGGAGTCATTGTTTCGAAATGCTTCTAGAGGTGACTTGCAAATCTTTTTAG
Organism: Solanum stenotomum; assembly: GCF_019186545.1. NCBI lineage: Eukaryota > Viridiplantae > Streptophyta > Magnoliopsida > Solanales > Solanaceae > Solanum > Solanum stenotomum. The sequence continues at coordinate 47,860,215 of NC_064289.1, read as the reverse complement.
TTATCCAAAGAGTTTCAACACATGCATAAGACTAAATAATGACACAACTACTCCTGAAATCACGCTCAAACATTTCCTAATTTTTGAGATTAAAGAGTGATGAGGGTATTTTTGAAAACAAATATTTTTTATGGAAATTATTGAATGCATTTTATTTTTAATAGGCAAAACAAAAAATTGCATAAAAAGTACTATTAGCATAACTTATGCAGTCATTACGAATACACTATATTCATCATTATTCTTTTACACCCTATCAAACCATCCATTATATTATTTTTTTAGGTTCCTCCTTTTTTGGTATAATTCCTGTGTACAAAAAGTTGGCATTTCTTTTATTAATGAAACTCATTGCTTGATTAAAAACAATAAAAATAATAAAAAAATATATTAAAGAATGGTAAGAGTAGGTCATATTTTGTGATGACCCATTGTTTGTCATATTTTATGTAACCCATGATAATTATGAATTTGAGATGCTCGGTCATACAACACTTTCTTTTTGTTTATTAAATGTCTCCACCAACAGCTTGATTGTCAACTTTTGTTCCTCCAAATGTTTATCTGGAGGTATTTCTGAGCAATGATGCATAGTCTTAAACATTAGTATTCTATTTTATTATTTCTTGTTTAGTTTTTGTAATTTTTTATGGAGATCTTCAAATGCCTCTAAGCCATTTGATTTTCCTTCAGCCTAATAACGTTGGTGATACTCTTGTTTCATTTTGAAAAGTTATCAATTATTTCTTTTATACTTGTGGAACAATAGGAAAATGGTTTTCCACTTGGTGAAAAGGCCATTAAACCAACATCTGCACCGGTTCAAGTCGCAAGTTTATATACATAATGGAACAAGGTATTATTTTGAGAAACTAACAATGCTTGCTTTCTCAGACTTAATGAATATAAACTTGCAACTCGGGCCAGAGGGAATGTTGGTTTTATGGTCTTTTCACTAGTGTAAAATCATTTTCCTATGGTTCCACAAGAATATAAACAATAATGGAAACGTTTTCAAAAGTGAAAGTAGAGGATCGCCAACCTGATATGCTTAGGGAAATTCTAATTGGTTTGACGCATTCGAATATGTATAAAAAATTATGAACATTGGACGAGCAAAAAAAAAGTGAATACTAATGTATAAGACTATACACCCTAACTCACAAATACGTCTAGATAAATATATGAAGGAGTAGAAGCTGGCAATTAAGTTGTAGGTTGAGATTGTTAAAGAAAAAAATAGGAAGCGTTATTCTGGAATACATTTTATTTTTAATACAAAAAAGCAAACGCCTCATATAAAATAATATTAGCATAACTTATGCAAACATTACAAATACACTCTATTCATTATTATTTTTATACACCCTATCAGAGGATCCCTTGTATTTTTGTTTGAGAGTTCATCTTTTTTTGGTATAACTCTTGTATACGACAAGTTGACCTTTGTTTTATTAGTGGAACTCTTTGCTTGATTGATAAAATAAACAAACAAATTTATTAAGGGTAAGACCTGTGCTGGTAGTGCTGTTATGACCTATTGTTTATCATATATTTTTGTAACCCATCTCAATCAATTTTTTTTTTGTGTTGGATTGGAAAATATCTCATTTATTGATAAAATCCATTTTGACAGGCCAAACTCTTTTGAAATTTTCATGTGGAGATTGAAATGCATTGATAGTTTATGAGGGAAATTAATATTGAAGGGATTGTTATTTAGCGATTCTTATACATTAATTTATTAATTTCTTTCAATTAATATTTTTTTACTATTTACATTCCTAATGCACATATTTTTATTCGACATTCTAATCAACATAAAATAATACTAATCGTTAGTAGATGTTTTATAAACTCATATTACAAAATATTCCACCATCTCACTGAGAGCTAGCTTAGGTGTAAAATCAAAATACATCAATCTTTATAAAGTTGGAACAATGAAAGAATACTAATGAGTGAACGAGTGTTCTCTTTGATCCATTACATTCATATTGTTCATTAGTTCAGTAAAAGTCTTCAATGAATTTACTAGTCTATACAAAACAAAAACTTATTAAATTTTAAAGATGAAACAAACAAAAAACTAACTTATTTATATAAGAATTTTATAACCTTCTATATTGTTGTCAAAAATCTCATATAAATTGGTGAGAAGACAAACAAAATGAGACTTAATAACATAGAAAATAATTGACTATATTAGAAAACTCGATCGCTAGTAAAGTCTTCTCCAACCGTAGCTCCAATTTTAAAAACACCAATTACCAACTCCAAGATACTTATGAGTTTAATAACCATCACGAACTGATTCCTCAAATCATGATTGTACTTACTATAATCAACCAGTATGTAAGCTAAAGTGTAACCTTTAATAACAACTAATAAGTGTAAGGGTAGAATTGAGCAGAAACAACACTATAACAACAAAACAAGATAGAAATGGAAGAAAACAAAACATATAATCAAAAGATCCCTCCCAAAACCGAGAAATCACAAGTACAGAGCAATAAAAAATAAGAGTACAAGTCCCAAAACTGGAAAAAAGGCAAAGTTGCCTCACATAGCAAATGACTAGCTATATAATAAACAGAAGGAGACCAACAAGTGTAGAATGACAAGTGCTCACCCTTGTCTCTGATTTGAAATGATGTTGATGGCTAGAAATCACCACTGGTAGCTGGTACTAGGACCTGCATCACAAAACAGATGCAGAGTGTAGCATGAATACCATAGCAAAGGTACTTTGTAGGCATCATAGGCCGACTAAGCAAGAAAGGTGAACACAATATGAAAATATTAAATCTACACACAAATAGGGGTGAAAGTGGAATTTTTTTTGAAAAGCATACAAGCAGACCAAAATTATATCTAAGCACAAGTAAACTGAACATAATTGGACCTATAATGCTAGAAAGTACACTAGTGCGCAAGATTAAATTAAACTCATGCGGAATCCCACAAGCCTAATAGGTACATAGAATAGCTAAATCTACCAAAGAGAAGTGCTATGGATAAGAATCCAAAAAGTGAAAGTTGGGTTGCCAGCCCAAGTAACCACAACACCCATAAAAGGGACCACCTAACCAACTAGTCGAATCCCAGTCCAACTAGCAAGAGTGAACTAGAGGGTATGTAGAAATGTTCTAGACCACCTAGACAGATAGTCTACTCTCAGAACGTAAGCCACCCAAGCTAACCCTGTTTCTGGCATCTCATAAGCATACTGGAATATCTAAGAGAGACAAGAACTAATGCAGAAGCTAGATCAATTGATAACTGAAAGTGGGAGGAACCCAACTAAACTGAATATGATAAACATTTGAATAGTTTAATAATACTGAAAGGTAAACTTAACAAGTCAAGCTGATTCAATTACTATGTATAAAAAAGCCTCTACTAACTAGAGTTACTGGGACATGCCCCCAGCTAACCCTAGAAAAATTGAAAACTGAATAAAAGACCAAAATGGAAAGCATGTCTATTGTCCTCGAAGTATGAGGACTCACCACTTAAGATACTGACTACGAATCGAGCAACGATCTATGCATGATTTGGATGTTGAGTACCTGAACCTACATCATAAAAGGATGTAGCGCAGAATATGCGTTAGTAGTTGGAATGTACTGAGCATGCATGATATAGATAATAGCTTAACAAAACATATATGAACTAAACAATGCACAACTGAGCAAAGATATAATGTGAACAGGATATAAGTGTTGAACTATAACTGGAACTGAGCGAAATGCAATTACCAAGTACTAACCATGAACATAACATGCTAAGACTGAATACTGAAGTATAAACTGAAAACCTGGTCAAATACACTAGAGTTTGACTATGGGAGCAACTATTAACCAACATAAAACCTCGTGAGCTAAACGTGGAGTCTAATGTAGACACCCCATCGAGAGGACCTAATATACCTTGCCAGGGGTATAAAGGCATAACTAGCGTGATCACTAAATCTGATGCCCAACAGAGGGGACTTATAACCTACAGAGGCACGTAGTTCTGGGACTATGAGGGTACGCTAAACCCAAGTCCAACTTGATGCTAAGTCTACTCCCAACTGAATATTCATATGACTGAAATGTAACTAAAATACTGAATAACTCCGAAATACTAACATGCAAATCTGAGAATACAACATTTATAAACTGGTAATACCACATTCGAAGTTTGGAGAATGATTATTTGTTTAACTGACCTAGTGTAACATCTCGCTAATTGAAAAAGTAAGAAAGAGTTAGAATTGGAAATAGTCATTTTAGGAAAGAATGAAAAATATGGAAATTTGTTTAATTTAAGTTAAGTTTGAGTTTTTGGTAAACTTTAAGCGAGCATAATGCCTAGCTCAGAATAATTTAGGTGTGCTTCCAGATACCATAGGAAAGATCTTGGAATTATCTTTCCAACGCCACTGAGTTTTCGCGATTTCGAGATCGTATGAGTGAGATATTCCCATTGGAATTTGGGTTGGTAGGATAAGGAGAGTTTTATTCGTTTTTGGTAATTACTTAGGCATCTAAACTGAACATGGTCAGTTTACACTTTTGAAAATTGAGTTAGGGTTTTAGAGAAGAGAAAAGAGGAGGAAAATAGAGGAGAAGAAGTAAGAATCATCAAATTCTCGAAGCTAAGATTGTGGAGTTTGTCAAGGGGTGATCCTTACGAGGTATGTGAAGCTTTCATAATGTTGGATTCGTTTACCCACGTGCCAAACATGTTTATTTCAGCGTGAATTCATCCTAAAAGGGTTGAAAGTTTGTTTTTTTTTCTTGATATGTATTCTTGAATTTGGTTGAGATTGGGAAGTTTTTGAGACCATTATGTCGAATTATAGAGTTGTTTTGAGTTAGGTTCTTACGTACATTTACTGAGTATCTGAATCTAAAGAGAATTTTGGAAAGCGAAGAAGGAAAAAAGTTGGGCGAATCTGGGTACCAGATCCGCGTCCCGGACCTGTTCCTCATATTGGAAAAATTCTCCTCGCGTCGCATCGCGGTCACGAACCATTCTACCTCAAAATTATTTCGTGACCAAATATTTAAATACAACTCCGCGTCGTGGACTTGCTTCCAGACAGTGATATCTTGATCTTTTCTCATGTTTAACTATCTAAAAACACTCCTAAACATCATGAGATCGTTCCTATAACAAATCGTAATCCTTGAATCCATAATTCAATTCAAGGAAAGTTAAGAGTCAAGGAAAGTTAAGAGTCAAGCTAAGAGAAATTCATAAAGTTTTCCAAAATCTTTTACAAACGTTTTAACTTTGTTTTAATACTTAAGCTCTGAGTTGAGTAAAGAGTAAGAGTAAAAGTTTAGTTCTTCAAAGATTATATGGGAACTAAGTATTCCCAAGAGTTAAAATATTTTCACATTTGAGCAAGAAAGGGAACATCGATTCCAAGAGAGCTTTTAAGCTAAGGTTTGAGTAATTATCTCAAACCAAAGAAAGAAGTTTTGTATTAAAAACCATATGAGCTAAGTGTATTTTTGGGAGTAGTCTTGAGCACCAATATGGGGATGTGAGTTAACTCTAGTCTCCATAAACCATGTAGCCATCATGGGTAGTAAATGATCATACTTTTTAGATGATTCCTTAAGTGCTTTTTAGAATAGACTAGTGGATCCACTTAGTTAAGGCGTCCTATATGATGGCAAAATATAGGGCAGTTCTGGCAGCGTGGGTAAGACGATGTATCACCACTTAGGCTCATAGTGGTGGTTGTCGGTTAGAGAAACTCGCACAATATTATATTACTTTATATGTTATTAAGTTGTTATTGTATTTCTTTAACAAACTGAGTTGCTTTCTACTGTTTTAAAAACTTTCTATATATCACATGTGTATTGTTGCTTTATATTAAGTTAAGTTATTCATGAGTTGTGTAACAACCCTAAAAACAAACTAGAGTAACTAGATCCTAACGTGTGTTCGTTTGTGATCGTCTTGAGTGTTGATGGTATTTCGTGTGGTCAAGATGCATGGTTGAGGTATTTTTTTTAAAAGGTATTAAAACATTTAAAATGGTATTTTAGAATTCATTCTTCATATTTCTCAAAACCAAAACCCTTCTCTCCTAAAAGTTCTCTCTAGAACTCCGTTAAAGGTCAAGGTCCAAAATCAAGCTAGGGTTGAAGGTTTCAAGTGTTTTCTTCTCAAAATTCATGGGATTCATGAAAGTTAAGGTATGGGGATCCTTTATCCTTGGTTATTCTTCCTTTCAAGGAGTTCAATCCAAATGATTTCAAAGTTCTTCCAAAAACACAAAAACCCAAATTTTGATTCTAAGCATGGGTTCTTGCATTAAATGATTTTTAATGATGATTTATGTTATTATTGATGTTTGTTGATGGTTTTTAAGAAAGAAAATTCCATGAACCCATGTCTTTCCAAGTTTCCTAAATTTCACCATAAAGTGGGTATATTGATTTTTATTCGATGATAATAGAATTATGTTTAGATTATTGTGGGCTGTTGATTTATGCCATTAACTATATCTAATTGTGTGGAATTGTTAGTGAATTGAGTAATTGAGTTCATAGCCTTGAATGGGCATTTTGTGAATTAATCTTCATGATGCTTATTGAATTGTTTTATTGGTTTCTATTGTTATCTACACCTATCTTATGGTGAATTGTGGTAGAATTTAGTAAAGGTGCTTATGGCTTTGGAGAATGGTAAGTTGACCTAACTTCATTGTTAATGTAAAGTTGATTTAGGATTGTGATAGATTGATGTGTGATCCACTTATGGTGGAGGTGTTTACTTATTGAATGTATTATGATCATGGCCTTAAAGGCATTATATGAATAATTGAGTATTACCATGATATTGTGTTGTGAATGTGATGTGAAGGAGTTGAATGAGAATCTAATAAAGTAAAGGTAATTATGTTGTAAATGCAAGGGTGTTGTGATTGAAATCTTGTTCTCTCTTAACACTTATGAATGAAGATGATGGAATGTGAAGTGCCTTATATTGTTGAATGTCATCTCTTGACTTGGTAGACTTAGGTGCTCTTCTTGATAAATGAAAAGTTATGTTGAATATAAATCGATTGGCAATGACATTCCTTTCACATGTAAGTGATGAAATCTGTTTCTGAGTTGGGTAGTGTTGAGTAATTTATGCATATCTCGTTCTCTAGAACTTCGTTTACAATGAATAAATATGATTTCGAACGCTAACTCGTATACCTACAACTCTTATGTTTATGTAAAACTCTAATTTAACTATTATGGAAACGAAATATGGGACGCAACATAGGGCAAGTTCTGCCCAGATTTTGGAAATTGAAATCCTGTATGATCAGCTGTTAGTGTTTTGAATTTATCTTTTTGTACAAAATGTATTTTGTGGTGATTCTTGTTTGTTTGCAACCTTAAGAGATGTATTTACATCTTTCATGAAGGTAATAAATTCTATTTTTGCCGTTTTCCTTTTCAAATCTAACTTGCGACTTGAGGTACCAGGTTGGATAGATTCACTGTTTTGGGAGCATAGTTATATTTGTACATGCTAGGCTTACTTGTGATGATGATCTTGTTTTACGTCAACATTACTGAGCTAATAGAAGTTAAAGAAGTTATGTAATTGTATTTTAAAGGTTGTATATACTCGTGAACAAGTTGAGGACCTTGAAACATTGGTTGGTCTACAGTCTGAACTCGCAAAGTTGGGTGGACTGTTTCTTTGTTAAAGTACTGAGGTTTGTGTATAAACTTGTATTTGCACTCTTTTAAGTGCTGGAATATTTGAAAGTTGATCTTGGTACCTTGGTTACCTCTTGTCACTTTACATTGTCGTGTTGGTATCCTTTAAGACGTTAAAGAAGCTTGTGTAACTCGCCCACTTGTACGGATTGTTTGATTCCTTGACACTCTTTTTGGGACCTTGTCTTTCTTGTGGTTGTGACTTTGTCACTATTGGCATGCCTCTTGATTTGGATCATTTGCCATCTTGACTCTGGATTTTTAGTCCGTCTTAAGAATGGAAGTTGTCCATTTTAAGCACGAACTAAGAAGCCATTTTTAATATGGTTCTTGGTTCTCTTGATTATTGGGCTTTAACCCTTCTTGATACAGGGCGTCGACCCTTCTTGATACTTGCTTGTGATTGGTGGAAAGACATGATGTACATATTGGGCGAGCCTTGTTATTGAATCTCTTGGAAATTTGTGCTATAAGCGTTCTTGACACTTGGATCTTTAAATGTAAAAATTGATACCCTTAGTGTGAACTCTAGCTACTTGATAGGTTCTACAACGTGTAGGTAGTAGTATGGGATGCTATCTACACATGGCATGAGTAGGCTTTGAAGGTGCAAAAGTGAGTTCCCTAAGTCTATATGACTAAAGTGTGAAGTCCCCTAAATGTATGAACGTGTCCTAAATGACTTTGAAGAAGAATGTTGACTTATTGTCTAAATGATTTGTTGAATGAATAGCTTATTTTAATGAAGTGAGTTACTTAGTATGTTACCTTGAAGCGTGATGGTTCTTGTCTATAGTAGCTTTGAGGAACACTTAGGTGTGTATGAAGAGGTTGTATGGGCGGCCACTTCATGTCTCACTCAAGTGTGTCTTAGGGTAATTTTAGATAAGGGTCCTTGGATGATAAAATGAGTTACTTGGTGAAAGTGTTGAGTATGTCTATAATGTGGTTAATGTCTTATATGTTGGTTATGTTCTATAATATGCCTAATATGTCAATGTTCATGAAGTTTTACTAAAATGGCATAAGGAATGACTTTCAACCAAATGTCCTTTTTAGCATGTTTTTGCATGGTTTCCATACTTAGTACTTAATTGTGCTAACCCCTCCATTTCCCTTTTGACTAAAATGTAGGGATTTGGAGATGTTGATATTCCATGGTTGATGGATAGGTTTCTAAGGTGTTTGAAGATGAAGACTTGGTGAGTCCTCATAGATTCGAGGACAATAACCAACATGTTCCTTTATGTCTTGTAGTTTTGTTATAGTTTTGAGTGGGCTTAGTCCCAATGTTGTATTCAAGTATTAGATGGTTTTGAGACATCATGTATAAAGTCTAGAAAGTCTTTCGCTTGTTATTTGATGAAAGTTTCTTCGTGTGTGAAGAATTTTTTTTTATTCCTTGTGGGTTTTAGTGCCTATGGGATGAATGAATGCTAAGAGGCTTGTATTAGACCTCCGAGAGGTCGAGTATGCCGGTTACGACTAGGAGGTGCTCTCGAGTCTTGACAAGTTGAGTAAAGCCAAGGTAAGTGTTTCTTGCAGACTCCTTTCTAGCTTATGTTATGTTTAGTATTCCCTTCGCATACTCGTACATTCAATGTACTGATGCCATTTGGCCTGCATCATTTTATGATGCAGACTCAGTTAACCAGGATCAGCATCCAGTGCCTCGTTGATTCGATTGAGCACTCAGAGTCAGTTGGTGAGCCTCCTTGCTATCCAGAGGACTCCTTTTTATCATTTGCTTTTGGTATTTCAGTTGTTAGGGTGATCGGGGGTCTTGTCCCGACACCTTCCTTTTTTTAGAGGCTTCATAGACAGTTAGTAGTTCAGTTGTCTTTACATTGTTATTTCTTATGTTGAGACTTGAGTTGCCACTTTGGCCAAGTTAAATTTTTTGACTTTTAAACGTTCTAAGTTATTCTATTAAACAGTTGAGTAGAGATGTATTGAATCCTTGTATAATGCTTTTAAGTCTTCCACTGAGTAAGTAAGCCAGTCCAAGGGTTCGCTTGGAGCCAACAATGGTTCTCGAGTGCCAGTCCCGCCCAGTGTGTAGGCTTGGGGTGTGAAAAACTTGGTATCAGAGCACACAGTTCCAGAGTCCTAGGTAGTCTATGAAACCGTGTCTGTAGAGTCCTAGTTATCGGTGTGAAGCACGCCACATTCATTTCGTGCGATAGAGTTTATCTCTATGAAGTTTCTTCTAATTCGTGAATGCACATGTTTTCAATTGATCAAGCCTCCATGAAGATCTGTCCGAGGTCGTCTTGCTGGGAGGAACGTTGAGGAACAATGGGTACCTAATGCACCTAAAGTGCAACCCCAATGGGAAGTCACCAATGTTGAGTTCAGGGAAGCGATAAGAATGCTAAGTCTAGTGGTGACTAACCAGGTTGGACAACAAAGAGGGACTAGACAGGAAGTGGCTGATACTTCGAGGATCTGAGAGTTCTTGAGGATGAATCCTCCAATTTTCATTGGTTCAAGAACTACTGAGGATCCAGAGAACTTTATCGAGGAGCTGCAAAAGGTATTTGAAGTTATGCACGTTACCGATGCTGAACGAGTAGAACTAGCTGCATATCAACTGAGGAGTGTTTCTAGGATTTGGTTTGACCAGTGGAAGAAGGGTAGAGTTGAGGGAGCACTACCTGCGAGTTAGGCTTGTTTTGAGGAGACCTTTTTGGGATGTTGCTTCCCCCGCGAACTGAGAGAGGCCAAGGTACGAGAGCTTCTCACCCTTAAGCAGGATTCACTAAGTGTTCATGAGTACAACTTGAGGTTCACCCAATTGTCCCTCTATGCTCTGGAGATGGTTGTGGATATGAGAAGTAGGATGAGTCTATTTGTTGTTGGGTTGTCCCGACAGTCAAGCAAAAAGGGCAGGGCAACGATGCTAATTGGGGATATGGATATATTGAGGTTTATGTTCTATGTACAATGGGTTGAGGAGGAGAAGCTGAGGGACAGGGAGGAAATTAGAAACAAGAAGGCTAAGACGTCTGAGAATGAGTCCGGGCAGCAAAGAAATTATATGAACCAGTCTTCGTCCCAACAAAACCAAAAGGGACCTGCTCCATCATCTGCTAGTGTACCTGCACCTAGAAACAAAGGTGAGTACAATAGTTAGAATTCACAACATTTAAGAGCTAGACTTGCCCAATCACAGGGTAGTGTGGCACAATGAGGTAACTGGGCTCATGCATGTGCTAAATGTCGTAGGACCCACCCAGGTAAATGTCACGATGGCTCTACAAGTTATTTCAAGTGTGGACAAGAGGGTCACTTCATGAAATAGTGTCCAAAGAATTGGCAAGGTGATGGGAATCAGGGCAATAGAGTCCAATCTTCATTAGTTGCTCCACCAGACAGGGATGCACCTAGATGAGCTACTTCGGTACTGGCGGAGGAGCAAACCACCTTTATGCGATCAATAGTCGTCAAGAGCAAGAGAATTCTCCATACGTTGTCACTGGTATGATCAAAGTCTTTACTCTTGATGTTTATGCTTTGCTAAACCCAAGAGAAAGTTTATCTTTTGTAACCCCTTATGTTGCAATGAACTTTGATGTCCTCCCTAAAAAACGTTGTGAACCCTTTTGTGTTTCTAGACCAATTGGGGAATCTATTCTAACTGAGCGAGTATATCGTGATTGTGTCATTTCTATCAATCATAAGTACATCGTGGCTGATTTAATTGAGTTAGACATGGTAGATTTTGATGTCATTCTAGGTATAGACTGACTTCATGCCTGTTATGCCTCCATTGAATGTAGGACTCGTGTTGTTTGGTTCCAAATTCCTAATGAGCCAGTTATAGAGTGGAGTAGTAGTTCAGCAGTGCCTAAAGGTCGTTTCATTTCATACCTAAATGCGAGAAAGTTACTTTCCAAGGGTTGTATCTATCATTTGGTCCGAGTTAAAGATTACAGTGTTGAGGTACCTCCTATTGAGTTAGTTCTAGTTCTGAGTGATTTTCCAGAAGTCTTTCCTGATGATCTACCCGGAGTCCCTCCTGAGAGAGAAATATACTTCGGTATAAATGTTCTTCCTGATACTCGTCCTATCTCTATTACGCCATATAGGATGACACCAGCAAAGTTGAAAGAGTTAAAAGAACAGTTGAAAGATCTCCTTGATAAGGTCTTTATTCGACCAAGTGTCTCACCTTGGGGTGCTCCGGTCTTGTTTGGGAGGAAGAAGGATGGTTCCCTTAGGATGTGTATCGATTATCGCCAGTTGAACAAGGTTACTATCAAGAATAAGTATCCTCTTCTGACAATAAATGATCTCTTCGATCAACTTCAGGGTTCTACTTGTTTATCCAAGATAGACCTCAGATTAGGCTACCATCAGTTAAGAGTAGGTGAATGTGATATTTCAAAGATAATATTCAGAACCCGTTATGGTCATTATGAGTTCTTAGTTATGTCCTTTGGTTTGACCAATGCGCCTGCAGTATTCATGGACCTTATGAATAGAGTACTCAAGCCTTATTTAGATATGTTTGCTATCGTCTTCATTGATGACATACTAATATATTCGAGGAATGAAGATGATCATGCTAGTCATCTCAGAATAGTTTTCCAAACTCTAAGAGATAGAGAGTTGTATGACAAGTTCTCTTAGTGCGAGTTTTGGATTGAGTCTATGGCATTCTTAGGCCACATTGTGTATGGAGAGAGAATTAAAGTTGATACTTAGAAAATAGAGGCAGTGCAGAATTGGCCTAGACCCACATCTCCAACTGACATTAGGAGTTTCTTGGGTTTGGCTGGCTATTATAGAAGGTTCGTAGAGGGGTTCTCGTCTATTTCATACCCTTTGACCAAGTTGACTCAGAAATAGTGAAATTTCAATGGTCTGAACCTTGTGAGAAAAGCTTTTAGGAATTGAAAAAGAGTTTGACTACTGCCCCAATATTGCCCTTACCAAAAGGTACTCAAGGTTTTGTTGTGTATTGTGATGAGTCTAGAGTTGGTTTGGGTTGTGTGTTGATGCAGAATGGCAAAGTTATAGCTTATGCCTCCAGACAGTTGAAAGTTCATGAGAAGAATTACCCAACCCATGACTTAGAGTTGGCTGCTGTAGTATTTGGTTTGAAGATATGGCGCCATTATCTCTACGGTGTTCATGTGGATGTGTTCACCGATCACAAGAGTCTTCAATATGTGTTTACTCAGAAAGAGCTTAATCTTAGACAAATGAAGTGGTTAGAATTACTCAAAGATTATGACATGAGTATTCTTTATCACCCAGGTAAGGCTAATGTTGTTGCTGATGCATTAAACATGTTTTCTATGGGTAGTACCACCCATTTTGAGGAAGATAAGAAATAGCTAGCAAGAGATGTGCATACACTTGAACACTTAGGAGTTCGACTAATGGATTCCACAAAAGGAGGAGTAGTGGTGATGAATTATCCTTACTGTTTGAGGTTAAAGAGAAACAATACCAAGACCCAATTTTGATTGAATTAAAGGCAAATGTTCATAAGCAGAAAGTTATGGCTTTTGAACAAGGGGGAGATGGTGTATTTAGGTATCAAGACAGATTATGTGTACCAAGAGTGGATGAACTCCAAGAGAGGATCATGGAGAAAGGTCATAGCTCCAGATATTCCATTCATCCAGGTTCCACAAAGATGTATCATGACTTGAGAGAAGTGTATTGGTGGGGTAGTATGAAGAAGGGCATGGTAGAGTTTGTGGCTAAGTGTCCGAATTGCCAACAAGTTAAAGTAGAGTACCAAAGCCCAGGTGGTATGACTCAAAATATAGAACTTCTAGAATGGAAGTGGGAGATGATTAATATGGATTTCATCACAAGTTTACCAAGGTCTCGCAGGTAACATGATTCTATTTGGGTGATTGTCGATAGAATGACAAAATCAGCCCACTTTTTGTCGGTTTAGACTACCCATTCTATAGAAGATTATGCTAAGTTGTATATTCAAGAGGTAGTTAGACTTCATGAGGTTTCGGTCTCCATTATTTTAGACAGAGGTGCATAATTTCCTGCACAGTTTTGGAAGTCATTCCGAAAAGGCTTGGGTTCAAAGGTGAACTTCAGTACTGCCTTTCATCCTCAGATAAATGGGTAAGCAGAGCGCACTATTCAGACCTTAGAGGACATGTTGAGGGCTTGCATGATTGACTTCAAAGGTAATTGAGATGATCATCTACCTCTTGGCTTCATATGAAGCTCTTTATGGGAGAAGATGCATATCTCCTATTGGATGGTTCGAAATTGGTGAAGTTGGGCTGATAGGACCAGACTTAGTTCATCAAGCTATGGAGAAGGTGAAAGTGATTCAAGAGAGGTTGAAAACAGTGCAGAGTCGTCAGAAATCCTACATTGATGTTAGGAGAAGGGAGTTAGAGTTTGAAGTAGATGATTGGGTCTACTTGAAAGTATCACCCATGAAGGGTGTTATGAGATTTGGTAAGAAGGGGAATACTAGTCCCCGGTATATTGGTCCTTACAGAATATCCAAGAGGATAGGTAATGTAGGTTATGACTTGAAGCTACCCCAAGAGTTAGCAGCGGTTCATCCGGTATTTCACATTTCCATGTTGAAGAAGTGCATGGGAGATCCTTCACTTATTATACCAACTGAAGATATTGGTGTCACGCCCCGAGCTACCCCCGAGACGCGGACACGGGACCTAGGACCACAAGTGATCCCAAGCTAACCCTGCTGGCATGACCATGAGCATACTAAAGATAATAAACTGATGCGGAAGCTAAATCATAAAATAGATCTGAAAAGATGGGGAATACCCATATACTATAACTGAATATAAGAAATCTGAGAGTTTAATACAAAAGAAATATCAAACTCAAGATACTAAGCTGAATCTAACTATGTCTGAAATAAGCCTCTAAACTGACTAGAAATGTTGGGACATGCCCCAACTAGATCTAGCAAAACTGAAACTAAAGGACTAGAATACTGAAAAAGAAACTCATGACTATTTTCCTCGGAGAATGAGGACTCACCACTGATTCTGCTGAACTGGAGATCGGGAATCGATCTAAGCGTGATCTGGATACTGAGAACCTGAACCTACATCACGAGAAGATGTAGCGCACGTATGCGTCAGTACTTGAAAGGTACTGAGCATGCAAGATAGAGTAAAGCTGAAAGAACATATAACTGAACAAAGCAATAAAGCAATGAAACCATCTGGACATGATATAGATACTAAAAATACTGAATACTGATCTAACTGAAGCAATGACCAAATTTATAACATGCTGAGACTGAATACTGACTGTACTGAAATATGGTCAATGCAATAGAGTCTGACTGAACTGTGGGAGCTACTAATAACCGACATAAAACCACATGAGCTAAATGTGGAGTCCGATGTATACGCCCCATCGAGAGGACCCAATATACCCTGCCAGAGGTATAGAGGCATGCTGGCGTGATCACTAAACTGATGTTGCCCACAGAGGGGACTTACACCTACGTGGCTCGTAGTTCTGGGACTATATGGGTACGCTGAAACCCTAGTCCAACTCGGTATTATGCTACTCCCAATGAATTAAGTGGTTAACTGGTTATGACTGAATTTCTGTAAATACTGGATAGCTCGAAACTGAACATGCAAACTGAGAATGCAACAATTAATCTGATAATGATGCATTCATAAACTGAGGCATGTAAAACTGAATACTGAAATATCTGACCTAGCATGTGTAATTCAAGAACTAAAGAAATACATAGCTAGGGTTCTGAAATTCATGCGATAAACTGAGCAATAACATGATAATCTGATTTGGAACATTTAAATAACTAATTCATGATGATCTGCTATAATTCTAGAAACCCTAGGTCTGTTCATAATTATGGAATCAAGAATCTGACTGAATTCTAGGGACCTAATGGGCGAAAGGAACCCACTAGTGAAATCCCACATACCTGGTGACGAATTCCACGGAGAAATCTTTCGATTTCGGAGCTGGAACTGAAGAAACCTCGCTGCGTTCTTGAACTAGGGTTCTTGACCTTTTTCTCCCTTCTTGCTTCTAATTTTCTAAGTTTTGATTAATGAATTTGACTTAGGTAAGTTCTAGTTATGTTTCTAGACTTAAACTGATTAAAACCTCATGATTTAGGGTTTAAACGACGTATCTAAAGGGTTAAACGAAATAGGAAAAGACCAAAAGATCCCTGAATTAACTGCTGTCGGAGTGATCGACGGTTTGGACCTACGGGCCGTAGGTCAATCTACGGTCCGTAGATTGGGTCCGTAAGTCAGGCCTGCTCGACAGGCCTTCACTAAAATGGGTATAACTTTTTACTCGGAGGTCGGAATTTAGCAAACTCGGTGGCGTTGGAAAGATAATTCGATTATCTATCTAACCATATGTCATGGGACACATAATTTATTTTTTACTAAAAGTTATGACCATATGAAGTTGACCCATCAGAATTTTCAGCTAACTGGCTGCTAACCTTTGATCTACGGTCAGACCTACAGACCGTGGATCGAATGACGGTCCGTGCTGGTCAACCGTAGTTCGGGACTGAAGCTGGGCTTTTGGGGCATCGATCCACGGACACGAACTACGGTCCGTGACCTGACCTACGGACCGTAAGTCCGGCCGTGGGTCAACACTTAGCCAAATTTCTAAGCTGGTTTGGGGAGGGGTTGCAGTGGTGAACCACGGACCACCAGCACGGGCCGTGGTCTGACCTACGGTCCGTAGATGGTGACCGTAAGTTGCACCTGCAACTTCTCAAAATCTGCATTTTTGTCTATTTTGAATATGGGGTATTACAATTGGGATCAAGGATATCTTATCTTATGAAGAGATTTCGTTCAGATTCTAGATCGCCAAGTTCGCAAGTTGAGGACTAAGGAGGTAGCATGAGTCAAAGTTCGTTGGAGGAACCAATTAGTTGGGGAAGCTACTTGGGAAGTTGAGAAAGATATGAAGAAGAGATATCCATATCTCTTTGAGACCAGAGAAATTCCAGATTAAGGTACTAATTCTCTTCTTAGTACTCTTTAATTTATAAGTTGGCATGTTATATTTGCATTGCTTGTTGGGTGTTTGAGCTAAATGTTAGATGTTACACCTATAGCCTTGTAAGAGAAATCTCATTCGAGGATGAATGTTCTCAACGTGGAGATATTGTAACATCTCGCTAATTAAAAGAACTAGAAATAGTTAGAATTGGAAATAGTCATTTTAGGAAAGAATGAAAAATCTAGAAATTTGTTTAATTTAAATTAAGTTTGAGTTTTTGGTCAACTTCAAACGACCATAACTCCTAACTCAGAATGAGTTAGGTGTTCTTCAAGATACTGTAGGAAAGATCTCGGAATTATATTTCCAACGCCACCGAGTTTTCTCGATTCCTAGTTCGTATGAGTGAAATATGGCCATTGGAAGTTGGGCAGGTAGGATAAGGAAAGTCCAATCCGGATTTTGGTCTTTACCATACCCAATTAAATTAATTTGTTTTTGGTAATTAATTAGGGGTCTAAACTGAACTTGGTCAGTTTATACTTTTGAAAATTGAGTTAGGGTTTCAGAGAAGAGAAAAGAAGAGGAGAAAAGAGGAGAAGAAGCAAGAATCATCAAATTCTCGAAGCTAAGATTGTGGATTTCGTCAAGGGTCCTCAGAATGGAGAAATTCTCCTCACGTGGCGGAGCGGTCACGGACCGTTCTGCCTCAAAAATTATTTCATGACCAAATATTTAAATATATTTTCGCGTCGAGGACTTGCTTCCAGACAGTGATTTCTTGATCTTTTCTCATGTTTAACTATCTAAACACACTCCTAAACATCATGAGATCGTTCCTATCATAAATCACAATCCTTGAATCCATAATTCAATTCAAGGAAAATTAAGAGTCAAGTCAAGGAAAATTAAGAATCAAGTTAAGAGAAATTCATAATGTTTTCCAAAAGTATTTTAAAAAAGTTTTAACTTTGTTTTAAGACTTAAGCTTTGAGTTGAGTAAAGAGAAAGAGGAAAAGTTCAGTTCTTCATAGATTATATGGGAACTAAGTATTCCCAAGAGTTAAAAATGTTTTCATATTTGAGCAAGAAAGGGAACATCAATTCCAAGAGAGCTTTTAAGCTATGTTTTGAGTAATTATCTCAAACCGAAGAAAGAAGTTTTGTTTTAAAAGACATGAGCTAAGTATATTTTTGGGAGTAGTATTGAGCACCGATATGGGGATGCGAGTTCATAATATCTCAAGTCTCCATAAACCATGTAGCCATCATGGGTAGTAAATGATCATACTTTTTAGATTATTCCTTAAGTACTTTATAGCATAAACTAGTGTATCCACTTAGTTAAGGCGTCCTATATGGCAGCAAAGTATAGGACAGTTCTGGCAGCGTGGGCAAGAAGTTGTATCACCACTTAGGCGCATAGTGGTTGTTGTCGGTTAGAGAAACTCCCTCAGTATTATATTACTTTATATGTAATTGAGTTGTTATTGCATTTCTTTAACAAACTGAGTTGCTTTCTACTGTTTTAAAAACTTTTTATATATCACATGTGTATTGTTGCTTTATATTGAGTTAAGTTATTCATGAGTTGAGTAAAGCTAAGGTAAGTGATTCTTTCAAACTCCTTTCAAGTTTATGTTATGTTCAATATTCCCCTAGCATACTCGTACATTCAATGTACTGATGCAATTTGTCCTGCATCATTTTATAATGCAGACACAGGTAATCAGGATCAACATCCAGCGCCTCGTTGATCCAGTTGAGCACTTAGAGTCAGTTGGTGTTCCTCCTTGCTATCAGAAGGACTTCTTTTTATCATTTTATTTTGGTATTGCAGTTGTTAGGGTTATTAGGGGTCTTGTATCGACATCCCTCCTTGTTTTAGAGGTTATATAGACAGTTAGTAGTTCAGTTGTCTTTAAATTGTTATTTCTTATGTTGAGACTTGAATTGCCACGTTGGCCAAGTTGAATATTTGACTTCTAAACGTTCTAAGTTATTCTATTAAACAGTTGAGTAGAGATGCATTGAATCCTTGTATATTACTTTTAAGTCAGCTCCTGAGTAAGTAAGTCAGGCGAAGGGTTTGTTTGGGGCCAGCAATGGTTCTCGAGTGTCAGTCTTGCCCAAGGTGTAGGCTTGGGGTGTGACACCTAGCAAGTGTAGTTCATGAACTAGGAGAATCAACATAAACTAGGGTTTTGAGTTTCATATAAGGTACTAAGCGAAGTTTTGACAAAAACATGATAATTTGATTTAGGA
Source organism: Solanum stenotomum (assembly GCF_019186545.1). NCBI lineage: Eukaryota > Viridiplantae > Streptophyta > Magnoliopsida > Solanales > Solanaceae > Solanum > Solanum stenotomum. Next base: position 47,841,226 of record NC_064289.1, on the reverse strand, counting down.
TACTACAACAGCTAAATCACAACAATTATCTAAGGTTTTAAAAACCCTAGGTCTAAATAAGATATGAAGGATCAAGAATCTGACTGAATTCTAGCGACCAAAATGAAAGGAACCCACTAGTGAAATCCCACATACTTGGTGATGAAATTCACGGAGAAATCCTTAGGATTTTGGGGCTGAACCGAAGAAAATCTCTTACTTGTTCTTGAGGGGTTAGTTGCCTCTTTCTTCCCTTTTTGCTCTAATCTTTGGTGAATGAGGGTTAATAATTGTTTAGGGTAATATTGATTAGACCTACGGGACCTGACTTACGGTCTGTGGTCTGACCCACGGTTCATTGGTGGCTTCCATTTGTTCTGACACTAAATCCTGGAAAGCTGCATTTTTATGTTTTCTTGAATCCGAGGTGTTATAATATCTCCCCCTTCGGAATATTCGTCCTCGAATAAAGTCTAAAGAAGCTGAGTTTGGAGGGAAGGAGCTGCAATCCCTAACACTAAGTACTAGAAACTGAAATCTAACTAAATTGAGTTCCAAGAATCATGCAAATATGCTGAAATGTAGAACAACTCGAGAAACAAGATACTGAGATTGAATTTGTGCAAGAGTAAACTAAGAGATTGGAGAGGAACTATTACGTGAAGCTGAAATAGAATTGGAAGGAAAGAGATGAGGATACTTGGCCTTCATGGCTGCTTCTGCTTCCAAAGTAGCTCCCTCTACCGTGTGACCTCTTCACAAAACCTTCACTGAAGCGACTTCTTTATTTCTCAACCTACGAACCTGACGGTCAAGAATCTCAACTGGCACCTCTTCATAAGTGAGACTATCCTTCAAAGCCACACTCTCTAATGGTACAATCGATGTCGGATCACCCACACACTTCTTCAACAAGAAAATGTGAAAGACCGGATGTACCGCTTCTAGTTCTGCTGGAAACTCTAACTCATAAGCCACATTACCAACCCTTTTCAAGATTCTGTAAAGACCTATATATCTAGGACTGAGCTTCTATTTTTTGCCAAATCTCATCACCCCCTTCACAGGTGACACTTTCAGGAAAACCCAATCATCGATTTCGAACTCTAAGTCCCTTTTCCTCACATCTGCATAGGACTTCTGATGACTTTAGGCTGTCTTTAGTCTATCTCTAATGAGCTAAAATTTTTCCATAGCTTCATGAACCGAATCTGGCCCAATCAATGCTGCTTCACCAACTTCGAACCAACCAATTGGAGATCTACAACTACGCCCACATCAGCCTCATACGCGGCCATTTGAATACTGGAATAGAAGTTATTATTATAGGCAAACTCTATAAGAGGTAGGTGATCATCCCAACTACCCTTGAAATTGATCACACAAGCTCTCAACATGTCCTCTAATGTCTGAATGGAACACTCTACCTGACCATCCGTCTGTGGATGAAATGTTGTACTGAGATTTACCTGAGTACTAAGACCTTTCTGAAATGATTTCTAAAAGTGAGAGGTAAACTGAGGACCTATATCTAAGATGATAGACAAGGGAACCCCATGCAACCTGACTATCTCACTAATATAGAGTTTAGCATAGTCCTCTGGTGAATCTGTAGTCTTGACAGCCAAGAAGTGAGCGGACTTAGTAACTCTGTCCATTATCACCCAAATGGAGTCATGGTGTCTGCGAGTACGAGGTAAACCCGTAATGAAATCCATGTTTATCACTTCCCATTTCCATGTAGAAATGTTAATCTCTTGAGTCATACCTCTTGGTTTCTAATGTTCTACCTTAACCTGTTGACAGTTAGGACACTTACCACAAAATCTGCTATGTCCCTCTTCATGCCATTCCACCAAAAGACTTCCCGTAGATCACGATACATCTTAGTGGAACCTGGATGAATAAAATACATGGAGTTATGGGCTTCGGTAAGGATCTTCTGCTTCAAATCACCCACCTTAAGAACACATAAGCGACCCTGATAACGAAGCACACCATCTCCCCTTTGGGAGAAAACCTCAACTTTATGTTGATGAACTGCCCCCTTCAACTGAGGTAAAATAGGATCACTATCCTGTTTTCCTTAACCTCCGCTACCAATGAAGATTCTGATCTATTCTGGACTATCACATTGCCATTTGACATATCCGTAAGATCAACTCTTAAAAGAGCAAGCTGGTGAACATATTTTGTTAATTCCTTTCGTTTTCATCTATATGCTATACTAAACCACCCAATACCTTACTCTATTTTCTCTTTTGATGCAGAAATTGGGCAAATAGATACGACCCATAACCTCTATTTTTAAGCAAGTTATAGACATTAAACCTAAATTTCTAGTATAGAACTAATTGCCAACTCCAAACAATCTCTTTAGAGCAACGATTTGAGATCGGAAGTAGGAATTAAGTTTGCAACCTTAACCCATAAATTAACCTCATGCTAATTAGCCCAAATTCATGTACGAACAACAACAAAATAGTGCATAACACAATACCCATAACATTAAATCAACACCCAATCCCTTGGGGTTTTAGCAACCCATCACAAAAAAAATAAAGAAATTATACCTTTCATGAAAGCAGTCATGGGTAACATGAAATTAAGCAATTACCAACAAACTCACTTTGAATTCAACTCCAATTTACCAATTAAAAAACAAAGTTGAAAAAACAACAAAAAAAATAGAAAGTGTTCTTCACAAGGTAAAGTATTTTTTCTTCACTTGTGCATACCCCAAAAACTATTACAACTAACGTGGCCTCTATTTTTCTCCTTCCTTTGGGTTGTTTATAGTTTCCCAAAATTTGGCCCAAAACACAATACGTTACCCATTTGGTGACATTAGTTGAGAACGCCGATCATGATGGGTGGATCGATTCCTCTCCAGCTCACCTTACATGCTCTAGACTTCAGGTGTTTGAACCTCAATCGGTGAGCTCGTTCCAGTCTGCCCTTCACATTCAGTGTATTTCTGAGTACCACCTTAGTTTGCCTTTCAAGCCTTTAAGTTTTCGCCTTTTCTTTTATGAGTTCACCGACCTGCCTCAATTAATGCAAGTGTTGTGCACTGTTAATTTGGGCGAGCTCATGCTTACAATGAGATCCACCTTTATTGTTTGGTGATCATCAATGTACTGTTTACGCTTCTTTTTACATTTTTTCCCACTCTTTCAAACATTCATCATTGCATTGTTCTTTAGCCTTCATAGCTGTAAGTTATCAAAATATCATTTGAATAAGAGATAATTAGGTATTGAGGACAGTAATGGTCGAGCTAAATATTCCTTAAATGAGTGTAAATTTACCACTCATTAATACCTCCAACTTAAACTTTTGTCTGTCCTCAAGAAAATCAAAAACAGAATTAGCTCAATAAGGGTGTCTTCAAAAATATTCAATGAGAGCGCCTAATATGCAAGTGTCATTACAAGACTACTCTCAACAACATGCTACACTCAATCATGATAAAAAAGTTTCAGATGATGACTAGTTGGTTTTAACACAAGCTCATGCTCACTCTAGCTTATTTTCTAATGCAAGACCATGTTTCAACAAATACATTCAAGTGCTCTCACATCAAGAACAATTGCATGTTCTTACAAAGAAAATCAACAAAGAAATAAGGAATCTATGCAACTCTCATTCTCTCAAAAGAGAAACACATGCAAACTTCATTCCATAGGTTTGCCCATATTTTTCAATCATCACACAACTTAGTGCATGCAAGATCTCAAGGGTCTTTTAGGCTTGTAATGGTAATGAGGGTTAAGGTATGGTCAATTTGGCTTAGTACTTCACCTTTTCAAAGCATTGTTGCAATCATCTTCACCTCTTCTCAAGTACTTTTTCATGACCCAGGGGTACCCCTAGATGTAACATGGCATATAGAACCCCGAAAGAGTCCATATAAGCCACTTAGCATATCATAACATGAAATACTAGAATAATAAAGAGTAAAACCACATTTAAGTGCAAAAAGAGTTTTACAGAAAAGAGGAAGTCTAACTCATGTCTCAACATATCCATCCTTTACAAAAGAATGAAAGTGGGCCTAGCCCATACATCATGTCAAAAAAAGGAAATACAAAAGTGAAACTACAATAAGGAAAGTCTGTCCTTGACCATGAGGACTCACCAAGCTTGGAAACAATCAAAGCCAAGCTCTAGCTACTAGAATGGAAACCCTGCCTGTCAGACCCTACATTTGGGAGAAATATAGGCAAGAGTATGCGTTAGTACAAAAATGTACTAAGTAAGATAAATATGCATAAACACATTTAAAACATGCTAAAAAGGATATTTCAATTCATGACATGCAATTTGAGCAATATAACATGATATAAGAGGGTTAGAAAACATAAGTCAAACCATCATGGGCAATGCAAGCTAAATCATCTTTAAGCCTTTGACCACATATAAGATACTTCTTTAAGTAACCTTAGTTCATTATTCATATTTTTGTGAGAGACTTATCCTTAACCGACATAGATACCATGTGAGCTAAAAGATGATCACCCGATGTCTGCCACACCGAAAAGGGTTGTTCTACTTACCTAAGGTAGAGCCATAAATATCTAGCTTAAGTGGATCCACTAGCTAATCAACCTATGGAGGTACATAGTTATGAGATAAAGAGATTGCTACTTGAAACCTGGCCTCTACTAACGAGAGAGCTTCCATCTCATGAGACTTCTTCTAGAAACCCGGCCTCTACTAACGAGAGAGCTCCCATCTCAATGTCAATATCCACTTGGTGCTAAGCATAATTCCTATGGAATAGTATTTTCTTACTTGTTCTCATCATCCATGGAAAGACATGGCATCTTGTCAATCCAAGCTAGTTCATTAGGATAACTCTTATTCATTGATTCAATTAGGTGAGAATAGCTTGTCAACCTAACAATTCTTTCTATGTGAGAAAAACCTTTCACATCATGGTTGTAAGTGTTTTATGAGAATAACATTTCAACAACAACAACAATAACAACAAAATCATTGGCACTTTACTCTCAAAGCACCTTTAAAGAATTTACATAGGTTCATAAGATCATGCATAACTCTTTCTTTGACCTTTCAAGGTCCAAAGCTACTTCAATCACGAAATCTAGAATTCTAGAATTAGATAGGGATTTTGTCATAAATTCATGAAGTTCCATTAATTCATGATTTAGATCATAAAACTCCTCTTTCATAATCAACAACTCAACTTTATGAGATATATCACAATTTGGAAAACATGGGGGTTGGCATGGATTCATAGGGGAAACATCATAAAATCATTGTAAATAATCAATTCATGCATATTTAGACATAATTAAACCATTAAGATCAATAATCAAAAGAACCCATGGTGTTAGAAGAAAACCCTATCTAATTGGGGGAGTTCTACTATTTGAAATAGAGGAATTTGGGGACTCCATGGGTGGAAGGAACCCATGGATGAAAGCTACCATACTTTGACTCAAATTACTGGCCTTCAATGGAGAATTTAGATCCTTAGCTTCAAACCCTAGTTGAATCTTCTTCTTATTTTTCAAGTTCTAGAGAGAGAATATTTGAGTGGAGGTTTTGGTTTTCTTTTGAGATATTGGAAGAATGAATTAAATGGGGTGAATTTAGGGGTAAATAGGATTATATACGGGCTCTAAATATAGGAAAAACAACATAGTATGGGAACTAATTAATTAGGAAAAGATCCAATTTCCCCTAAGTTAATCGTCAGTTGTCACAGACTTACCAACCGAAGGACCAAGTCGACGGACTGTGGATAGACCTACGGTCTGTCCTTTTGAATAGTAGTTGATGGTTATAGACTTTCGTCCTAACCTATGGCACTTGGACCACGGGGTGTGGACCGACCACGGGGTGTGGACTACGTGGTCCATATTTGGACAGTTTCTGAGTGACCCACCGACGGACCCAGTCAACGGGCCGTGGTCTGACCCACGGACCGTCCTAGTAGACCGTCAATCCTGGTCAAAAAGTTGAAATTTTGGGGCTCCGACCATGGACTACACCTATGGTCCGTGGTCCACTCCACGAATCGTGAGTAGCTTGCGTGGTTTGGCTGCACCAACACCTGGAAAGCTGTTATATGTCCCTTTTTGGATACGGGGCGTTACAATATCTCCCCCTTGATTTTATTCGGCCTCGAATGAGATTTAACCTGGTTCTAAGAGAGTAGGAGAGACACTAACAACCCAACCTACGATGCAATGTATATAACCAAGGAGACACTATCGACTCCAAGCTAGGACACTCCCAAAACATCTCATAGGGGTGAAATTAACTCCAACAACCCATCACTCATTCAATTTCATCAAAATGCACAAAATCAAGGCGGAAAACATTAACTCCAAGCTAAACATATTCAATGGAACATAAGGAAGTAGAAACTACATCTAACAACCAAAAATGCATGAAATTTCAAATTTTCTCATCTCCAAGGAGGAAGTACCTTCTCCAAGCTAAAACACGCTCAACAAAATCTCATGGAGCCTTTATGCCATTCATTTACAAAAAAAGATAGATACTGCATGTTCAACAATCATCTCATGAAGTCATAGGCAACTTATACTTAATACACAACATCATGAGGAAACTAAACCATACAAGTCATTTCTTTCAACTTAACCTTTTTTATGAACATGCATAATCATAAGGAAATCATCGAAATACATAAATCACACATGGCTCCTAACACATAAAACAACCCAGGAGTTGATTACCTCAAGGTAGAGTAGGAGTAGAAGAAAAAAGATGAGGATATCGGGACTTCATATAGGCCTCGACCTCCTATGTAGTACCCTCAACTAAGTGATTTCTCCACAACACCTTCACGGAGGCAACTTCCTTGTTTCTCAATCTTTTGACTTGCCGGTCTAAGATGTCAACCGGTACCTCTTCATAAGTAAAATTCTCTTTTACCTCCAAACCCTCTAAGGAAACTATGGATGTTAGATCCCAAACACATTTCTTCAACATTGAGACATGGAAAATCGGATGCACCAATGCCAACTCATTTGGCAAATCTAGCTCATATGCAACCTTGCCGACCCGCCGCCTCAAAATCTCATACGGGCCTAAAGAGCGGGGGCTAAGCTTCCCTTTCTTCCTAAACTTCATAACACCCTTCATGGGTGAGATTTTCAAATAAACCCAAACATGAACCTCGAATTCAAGATCCCTTCTTCTAACATCGAAATAGGACTTTTGCTGACTTTGGGCCGTTCTCAACCTCTCTCTAATAAGCCGAATCTTTTCTATAGCCATGCACCAATTCCGGATCTATGAGAGCAACTTTGCCCACCTCAAACCATCCTATAGGAAATCTACACCTCCTACCATGGAGAGCCATGCCGATACTCGAGTGATGACTTTTATTATAAACAAACTCAATTAACGGCAAAAGGTCATCCCAATTACCCTTAAAATCTATCACGCAAGCCCTCAACATATCTTCTAAAGTATGAATGGTACGCTCCACTTACCCATCAGTTTGGGGGTGGAAAGTTTTGCTAAGATTAACCTTGGTACCAAGACCCTTTTTGAATGACTTCCAAAACTGTGAAGTAAATTGGGTACCTCGATCGGAAATTATGGACAATGGTACTCCATATAACCTTACCATCTCTCTCAAATTCAATTTAGCATACTCTTCTGCTGAATAGGAAACCTTGTCAGGAATGAAATGAGCAGATTTAGTCATTCGATCAACTATTACCCATATCGAGTCATGTTGCCGCCGAGTACGTGGAAACCTTACGATAAAGTCCATGTTCACCTCTACCCACTTTCAAGTACGAATACTAATGTCTTGGGATAAACCTCCTAGTTTCTGATGGTCAACCTTCACTTGATGACAATTAGGATACTTAGCCACGAATCCGGCAATATCATTCTTCATCCCATTCCACCAATAAATCTCCCGTATATCACAGTACATCGTAGTGTCCCCCAGGTGAATAGAATATCGAGAACTATGAGCTTCTACCAAATCTGTTCCCTCAAATCAGCTACATTTGGAACACATAACCAACCTTGGTATCTAAGTACTCCATCTCCCCCTTGGGAGAAAGCCTCTACAGACTTTTTGAGCACCGCCTCTTTCAATTCTACCAAAACTGGATCATGACTTTGCTTTGCCTTCACATCCGTCACAAAAGACGATTCAGACCCATTATGTACCATAACACCACCCTTGGTGGAATCCATTAGATCAACACCTAATATAGCTAATCTGTGAACATCTCAAACCAAGTCTTTCTTTTCATCTTCAACATGAGCAACACTACTCATTGATAGTCGACTAAGATAATCCACTACCACATTTGCTTTTCCGAGGTGATAAAGAACACTCATGCAGTAATCCTTCAATAATTCTAGCCACTTTCTTTGTCGAAGATTCAAATCCTTTTGACTAAACACATACTACAAGCTCTTATGATCGGTGAAAACATCAACATGAACTCCATATAAATAATGCCTCCATATCTTTAAGGCAAAAACAACAGCCGCTAACTCAAGGTCATGTGTAGGATAATTCTTCTCATGGATCTTAAGTTGCCTCGAAGAATAGGCAATGAATTTCCTATGTTGCATAAGCACACATCCCAATCTAACTCTCGAGGCATCATAATACACCACGAAGCCATCCATACCTTTTGGTAATGTCAACACTGGAGCAGACGTAAGTATATCCTTCAACTCATAGAAACTTTTCTCACAAGCTTTCGACCATAAAAAAGTTGTCTTCTTTTGAGTCAATGCCATCAAAGGAGAAGCAATGGAGGAAAACCCCTTAACAAACCTTCTATAGTAACCGGCCAAACCAAAAAAACTTCTAATGTCCGAAGGAGTTAGAGGTCTAGGCCAACTCTTGACCGCATCCATCTTCTTTGAATCTACCTCAATACCCTTACTTGACACAATATGCCCAAGAAAAGCTACAGACCTTAGACAAAATTTACATTTGCTAAACTTTGGAAGAAGTTGTTGGTCTTTAAGAACTTGTAACACAATCCTCAAATGATCATTATGCTCCTTCTCACTCCTTGGATAGATCAAAATGTCATTAATAAACACAATCACAAACATATCAAGGTATTGTCTAAACACCCTATTCATAAAATCCATAAATGCAGTCGAAGCATTAGGCAACTAGAACGACATTACCAAAAACTCATAATGACCATACCGAGTTCGAAAAGCCATCTTTGGAATGTCATTATCCTTCACCCTTAATTGGTGATAACCCGAACGAAGATCGATCTTAGAGAAATAACTTTCTCCTTGAAGTTGATCAAACAAGTCGTCTATTCTTGGGAGAGGATAATTTTTCTTAATGGTCACTTTGTTCAACTGCCGATAGTCAATACACCTACGGAGCAAACCATCTTTCTTCCTAACAAACAACACTGAAACACCTTATGGTGATATACTCGGTCGGATGAAGCCTTTATCCCAAAAATCATTTAATTGATCTTTCAACTCCTTAAGTTCGGCTGGATCCATTCTATAAGGACGAATAGAGATAGGTTGTGTATCTGGGAGAAGGTCAATACTGAAGTCTATTTCCCTTTCAGAAGGAATACAGGGCAAATCATTAGGGAAGACTTCTAGAAACTCATTAACTATGGGGACCGACTCAAGAGTAGGTATTTCGGAGTCCGCATCCCTCACCTTAACTAAATGATAAATGCAACCTTTAGAGACCATCTTCCTAGCTTTTAGACAAGAGACAAATCGACCTCTAGGCATAGAATTTCCCCCTTCTACTCAAGGATAGGCTCATTTGGAAACTGAAATCTGACCACTCGAGTCGTACAATATGGAAGCATAGTAAGAATGTAACCAATCCATCCCAAGAATTACATCAAAGTCTAATATGTCAAGTTCTACCAAGCTACTAGAGTAACTCTATGGGATAAGGAAACGGGATACCTTCTATAAACCCTCTTAGCCACTATAGAATCACCAATAGGGGTAGAGACAAAAAAAGGTTCTAACATTATATTGGGGAGCACATCAAACTTCATGGCAACAAAAGGTGTTACAAAGGACAAAGTAGCACCGGGATCAAACATGGTATATATATCATGTTGTAAAACTTTTAACAAACCGATTACTACATCTAGGGAACTCTTTTGGTCACCTCGGTTTTGGAGAGCATATAAGTGGTTTTGCTTTGGAGCATTGGAATTCGAACCGCTAGGAGGAGCTTGCTTACCCTCTCTCCCTTTAGCCGCAAGCATGGGGATATCTCTCATTTTGTGTCCACTATTCCCGCAACTGGAGCATCCATCCGGCTAGGCATTTACCATCATGTTTCTTCCCATATTTAGCACAACCTAGCCAAACAATAGCCACCTCCATTACCTCCTAGAGGTTTAGGGTTAGCCACCCTATCCTTGTTAAACTTAGGTGGAGCATTAGAGGAACCTTGACCAGAAAACCCTTGTTGAAACTTAGGACGACTATGTCCATCGGATGTAGCATGTGAGAAATTACCATCACCGGTCTTAGCTCTTTTTACCTCTCTAGACTTTTCGTTGAGTTTCTCCTCTTCAATTTATTGTGCATGCACCATAAGACGAGAGATATCCATGTCACCAATGAGCATGGCGGTACGACACTCTTTTAACCACCATTTCGGACACACCCAATACAAACTTACTCATTCTAGCTCTTGAATCCGGAACCATTGTTGGAGCATATTTGGACAATTAAGTGAACTTTAGAGCATATTCCCTCACACTCATGCTCCCTTGACGAAGGTTAATGAGCTATAGAACCTTGGCTTCCCTCATCTCAAGGGGAAATAATCTATCAAGAAAAATGGATTTGAACATTTCCCACTCAATAGGACCCGCTCTCGCCGGTCTAGCCTCCTCCCATTGATTGTACCAAACTTGAGCAGCACCTTACAATCGCTAGGCGGCCAATTCCGCCTTCTCTCCCAGAGTCACTCCCTTGATAGCAAGTACCTTATAGACCTCATCGATAAACTCTTGAGGATCTTCCTCTACTTTGGTGCCATGAAATTTTGGAGGGTTCATCCTCATAATATCCCTCACCCTTGAAGCCGCCGTACCCACACTTGGGTTCACGGGGATGACCACCTCTCTATTGGCTTGAGCCGTCATGGATTGGGCCAACACATGAAAATCCGATCTAAACTCCGCATTTGTAACTTTCTCGGCCAAGAGGTCGACTGGAGCTTAAGGAGGAGCTTGAGGAGGAGCTTATTAATCCACGTTCTCCCTCACATTTCCTCTAGCATAAGCCCTTCGAGTAGACATATCCTGAAGAACATAAGGTAAGAATTACGAGAGACTTTATAGGGTCAAACTCTATGGCACGACTTTATTGTAATAAAAGAAGTGGAGTTTCCTAATCATCTTGTAGCCTCTCATTCATAAATGTGGCATGCTTCACACTCATGACCAAAACTCTACTACACGTGGCTTATGAGACATCATCATAGGATCATTTTAAACCTTGTTCTCTAATGACCAAGTTTGTTACAACCCAGGTGTACCCCCTAGATGTAACCAGTGGCAGATCCAAGATCTTAGGCTCGTGGGTGGTCACTTCTCTTATTATAAAGTTACTATAAATTGCATTGTATAACTGTATAAGTGTACAACTATTTAAATATTATAGTTAAAAACTCTTCATTTCTTAGACCATTTTTTCCTAGCATCTCTTACCAATTACTACTAATAATTCACCCTTGCAAGCACCCCCATTTATTTTATGTTAAAAAAATAAGCACTACACAACCATTCAAAAATTCATCACCTATACTACTACAAAGTTCATTTTTGATGTACTTCTTAGATGAAAAATCTTATTCCACAAGAACAGTAGCAACACGAAGAATTAGAGTCAACTTGGTAAGCAAATAAACAAGTAGCCAAGTTTGATGCATATTTGACTTCACCAATACTTTAGCAACGTCACTAGATCCCTTCAAGTTGAAGAACCTCTTGTTATGAGCATGAACTACAAAATTATCAAGCTGACAAGTGAGATCTCAAATCTTATTGCTATCAAACTCATTCATACAATACTCAGTCAACCTCATTATCATGTTCTTATCAAAACCACCAAATGAACTAACTGCATTCAAGCTAGCCATACCAAGAAGTAAGTCACTACTCACAACATTAAAGCAACTATTAAGCTCTTGAAGATGCAAATTAATAAAGACATAACAAATCTCAACGCGAAAATGATGAGAATATATAACATCAAGAGATTTACGCTTGGACTTTCCTGAAAAGTTGTTACCATTAATGAAAATGTAACATCAAGAAGTGCTAATTGCCGCTAATAATACACATTTAACAATAATTAAGTTATTATCATTCATTAATTATTGCTAAGGATTATATTTGTTTTGTATCTATACTTATTGCGACATAATTTGCAAATAATATTTTAAAATGTTATATCACATGTTGAACACCTACTGCTAACTCACGAGTCAAGCAAATCACTCTTTGGTAGGGGTGGGCAAAATTAGTCTAAATATTCATGATTAGTCTAATTCATTTATGTTCGGATAAGTAAATAATCCACTTATTTTATCATATGGACTCGTGTGATGTGTTTATTTCATCCCATTTTAAATTTGTGCTAATATAATGTAATTCAAATTGATTTATGAGAAATTACAAATATCTTTTATAAAACATTCAAATAAAATTTCTCATGAATCAATTAAAATGCATTTTAGTATGATCTTATAAATAATAATTTATTTTATGTACAGTGAAATACATGATACGAACAAGGGATATGTTTCTAAAGATTACTAAAACGTCATTAATTAATTTTCAAGAATGAGATCTAACTTCCAACCTAAATTATGTAGTGTGGTCAAATCCAGGTAAAAGACTATGGAAGAACATTTATGAATGTCGTAAAAGGTTGAGATCTAATTATAAGAAAAATGTATAATTTATGGGGAAAAAATTGGGCTGCTGGTGAGATTCGATCCCTTGACCTAGCAGTCCCGCACGTAAGAATTAAGACTCAACCTTGAACCAAAGCACCCATCAGTGCTTTTGTTCAAAATTCAATGGGTGCTAATATGTATTATATATTCATTTTTGAAGAATTTCTATATAAATATACAAAAATTTTGTTGGGGTCAATGGGTGCTTAAGCACCCATCACGCTCCACGTAGATCCGCCCCAAGACGTAACATGGCATATAGAACCCCAAAAGACTCCATATAAGCCACTTATCATATCATAGCATAAAGTACTAGAATAATAAAGAGTAAAACCACATTTATTTCCAAAAAGAGTTTTATAGAAAATCAAAAGTCTACCTCATGTCTCAACATAGCCATATATTACAATAAAATGAAAGTGGGCCTATCCCATACATCATGTCTAAAAAGGAAATACTAAAGTGAAACTACAATAAGGAAAGTCCATCCTCGAACCATGAGGACTCACCAAGCTCGGAAAGAATCAAAGTCCAAGCTCAAGTCACTAGATTGGAAACCCTGCATGTCAGACCTTACATTTGAGAAAAATGTAGGCAAGAGTATGCGTTAGTACAAAAATTCACCAAGTATGAAACTACACATAAAAACATTTAAAAGATGCTAAGAAGGATATTTCATTTCATGACATGCAATTTGAGCTATAAAACAGGTTATAAGAGGTTAGAAAACACAAGTCAAACTATCATGGTCAATGGAAGCTAAATAGTCTTTAAGCCTTTGAGCACATATAAGATACTTCTTTAAGTAACCTTAGTTCATTAATCATCTTTTCTTCTAGAAACCCGGCCTTTACTAACGGGAGAGCTTCCATCTCATGAGACTTCTAGAGACCCGACATCTACTAATGTGAGATCTCCCATCTCAATGTCAATATCCATTCGGTGCTAAGCATAATTCCCACGAAATAGTATTTTCTTACTTGTTCTCATCATCCATGGAAAGACATGTCATCTTGTCAGTCCAAGCTAGTTCATTAGGATAATTCTTATTCATTGATTCAATTAGGTGAGAATATCCTTTCAACCTAAGAATCCTTTCTACGTGAGAAAAACTTTCACATCTTAGTTGTAAGTGTTTTACGAGAATAAACTTTCAACAACACAACAACAAAAACAACAACATCATTGTCACTTTAATCTCGAAGCACCCTTAAAGCATTTACATAGGTTCATAAGATCATGCATAACTCATACTTTTCCCTTTAAAGGTTCAAAGCTACTTCAATCACCAAATCTTGACTTCTAGCATTAGATAGGGATTTTATCATAAATTCATGTAGTTCCATTAATTCATGCAACTCCCCTTTCATAATCAACAACCCAACTCTATGAGATCATAATTTGGAAAACATGGGGCTTGTCATGGGTTCATATGGGAAACATCATAAAAGCATTGTAAATCATCAATTCATGCATATTTAGACATAATTAAACCATTAAGATCAATAATCAAAAGAACCTATCGTGTAAGAAGAAAACCCTCTAATTGGGGAATTCTACTATTTGAAATAGAGAAATTTGGGGACTCTATGAGTGGAAGGAGCCCATGGATGAAAGCTACAATACCTTGACCCTAATTACTAGCCTTAAATGGAGAATTTAAATCCATAGCTTCAAACCCTAGTTGGATCTTCTTCTTCTTCTTCTTTAAGTTCTTGAGAGAGAATATTTAAGAGGAGGTTTTGGTTTTCTTTTGGGATTTTGGAAGAATGAATTAAATGGGGTGAATTTGGGGGTAAAAAGGCTTATATAACGGTTCTAAATATAGGAAAAATGACATAGTATAAGAACTAATTAATTAGGGAAAGACCCAATTGCCCCTAAGCTAACTGTCAGTTGTTACCAACTTGCCAACCAACGGATCGTGGATGGACCTACAGTCCATCCAGGTGAACCATGATTGGTGGTCAAAGACTTTCGTCTTGACCTACGACACCTCGACCACGGGGAGTGGACCAACCTACGGTCCGTAGGTCCTGCTATGGTCTATACATGGACAGTTTCTAAGTGACCCACTGACGGACCTATTCGACGGGTAGCGGCTTGACACACGAAACATCCTGGTAGATCAAGGATCCTGGTTAGAAAGTTGAAATTTTGGGACTCCAACCACTTACCACACCTACGGTTCGTTGTCCACTCCAAGGGCCGTGGGTGGCCTGATTAACGTTTCAAAGACACTTCATCCAATTCTAAGTGCCAATAATCATAGATAGGTATAAACCAAACTAAATGAGTTGGGATTGATCCTACAGAGTGTACCTTTCTTTTGAATTCGAGTATGAAATTATGATAGTGACTTTTGCAGCTGAATAAATAAACTTTGAGGAATCTATGAACCAAACTCAAAGACGTCGTAACTATTCCCAGTGAATAATTGTCAAACTACCAAACCACTTCAACAATCAACAAGAGATAATCAAGTAAGGAGGCAATGCTTGGGGGATTGACTAACCAACTGGTAGATTAAAATCAATGGGTGCTAATCACTAACCAACCGTGTTAATTTGTTATGGGTAGGGTGGACGTTAGATAAGGCACTTTTTTCTCGAACAAATACCTTATTTCCACTGAGTTCTTTCGAACCTCAATACATACCATAAAAAGACCAGTCCATAATCTCATCAAATCTAGTCTCTCGAGCTAGATACAAAGGATACATTGTCTCAAGCTGAAACTGTCAAGACCCACTAACTATGGATGCCATGATACTACCTTAGCTCTACACTTCTTTCCCAAGCAAGGGGAAAACCCTGAAGTATATTGCGATAAACATACAATATAGAAGTAAACCACATTAATAACTTAGACCCACTTCAAATTAACATCGGAAATCAATAAATTCTAGCACCCACTAAATCAAACACAACAATTGATTACATTGTCAAACTCCCAAGATTAGGGTTTTAGCCAATCATCATAGAAAGACGAAATTTGATACCTACTACATGCTCCATAGCTGGGTATTTGAAAATCAAAAGTTTACTAAGAAAAATCTCCCCTCTATTACAATACCCAATTGAAAGATATAGTGTAAATTACTAAAACTCAACAATAGCAGTGTTTTTGTTCTCTTTCTTTTGTTCCTCACAATTTCTGAATGCTTTTTATCAATTCCAAACATCAATTTATACTAATCGGGAGTGTGGATTTTTGGGGCCAATCGGCAAGGAAAGTCGGGCTTAACCGACCTTTCGGTGACTCGCCGATCGTCCTTTCATCTGGCCTTTATTTTGTCCGTTTTCCTCATCCAACCTATGTAAATTTAGGCGATCCAGATCGGTATTGCTGTTTTGTTCCACGATGCGCCCTTTATTCATTTAGCTCGCCAATCTTCATTCACATGGGTCTCCATCCGTACTTTCGGCGACATGGCCGTCCTTCGCCGATGCAGTCGGAGAGTCCCTGAGTGGAAATGCAGTTAGTCGAAGCTCTTCCTATTTCAGAATTAGTGTTCTGTAAATTTAGGCGATCCAGGAGTAACTCGGTGATCCGCCGAGTTCTCTCGGTGATCCACCGAGTTCTCTCGGCGATCATCAAGGTTGCTTTTCCTCTCTATTTCTCAACTTGTGTTGTCCATTTTGTTTATTTGTGTCATAACTTTATTCCTCAACCCACGTACCAGAAACGAAAGGATTTTTCATCAGTTCATTGCACAAACTTAGCATTTGGGGACACTAAATATCTATAAACAAATCCCTAAATTAATCCAAATCTCGAACTCATCAACATCCCCAACTTAAACTTTTTCTTGTTCTCAAGTAAAACTCAAGTTCAGTAGTTCAAAAAGGATGTCGGAAATAGTGCTGCAAAAGACTCAATCATTAATACATACAACAAGACTCAACTTACTCCAGAAGGATCAATTGTGCACTCGAAGATTCAAATTGTGATTCACCAATATCAAAGATGCTCAAGTTCACAATACTTGCTTCAAATTCAAGTTCAAGTTCAACAAAGGTACTCAAATGCCCTCACAACAAAGATGATTCCATATTCACAGACTATTCTTCAATAATTTATAGCTTCGGAATCACATACGAGTCTCATACTCACAAAGATGAACACATGTATGACTTTATCCATATGTTTTCCCTTATTTTTTAATCAACATTTGGTTCAGCTTACTCAAGATCAAAAAGGTCTTTTCAAGGCTTTTAACAGGGCTGAGTGTAAAAGTTTGGTCATTTAGGCTCAGTGGCTGCTACCCTCATGAAATGTGGTCTGAACATCCCTTTTCTTCGTTTTCTTCGGTATTTTTACTTATGCTCAAAATTCACCCCATTATTCAACTTCCAATGGAATACTAGACAACGCAATTCATTTGGAACTTTCATAACTTTATTTCACAACTTTTTCATTCTTTTTGTTTTGCGTTCGTTCTCTTTCATTTTTTATATGGAAGGGTTCCATATTTTTTCAACACCATGGATCAAAAGGGGATTTCTTGACACTTCTTGATTTACCTTCTCTTTTCATCACACCCTCAAATTAGGCTTTTGTCCAAAGTTGGCTATTCAAACAAACCACATTTCATGAGGATTATGGGTGAATTGATAAATAGGGGTCACAATTGCATCAAGTTTCTTCTAAAAAAAGGGTAAGGCTCAAAGATGGTTCAAGCAAGGTTCACACAACTCACAAGGTTGACCACAAAAGAGGTATATTGTCATATTGTTTCACTCTTCAAAATTGTTGGCTAAGACCATTTCAAGAGTTTGCATCACTTAGTCAACCCGACCAGCGGGGCAAATTCTAGGTGTCATCAAACAAGGTTCAAAGTAAGCTCATCACACAAGGCATTGGCACCAATATCAAGCTAGACACCACACTTTTGCTAGTGTGCAATGCTCATCACACGAGACACATTCGATAATTGGCTAGTCCTAACTAGATGCAAAAAGTTCACAGATTGTCTATGCAATTTCATTTGGCCTCATCGTAGCCGCACATTAATATATGTTCGATTAAGAGCACAATTCAAGTCATCGGTATTAATCCTAACCGATACTCAAATGACCTTTTTTTCTCGAAAGAACAAAGAACTCAATGACCAAACACCTACCACCCCCACCAAAACCATCCGACATTGTCCCCAATGTGAACAAAGAATAAATAATAACAAAATTAAAGGTAAACTATTCACGCTTAAACACGTAGAGTAGGGTGACAAGGAATCTTCACTAGGCTCCCATTTGGTGAAAACTTGTTAGAGTCGCCGAACTGCTTGGCGATTTGCTCAATGGTCTGGAGATCACCGAAATTACCAGTGTGAAACTAGTTTGTGCAGGAGAAAAAAGGCGAACAAGAAGGAGTCCGCTGAATACATCGGCATATCGCTTAATGGACTTGAAACTTCACCGATTGGTCCAATTAGCCAGACTATCAATTACATGTAAAATGTTATTAGCCCCCAAGAACGCATATCAAAGATGGGAGGGGAGTACTTTCAACTCAAGCTTTTATGGTTTCTCCGTTGATGGCTTTACGGGAGGATTTTCCCAATTTTTTAGATCAATATCGAGCTTTAAAGGAGCCTTTGAATATTCTCCCAAATTGGAAAGGGCAGCTACGACCTCATCATAACCTTGGACTTCCGAATCATCATAGTTTGTAAGCACCGCTTCAAGTGGCTCATTCATGTACATGAAATGGCTAACACTAGCCACGGCTTCATCAATCACATCAATAGTCGAAACCACATGAATATCACTGGGGTGCTTCATAGATTTACACACATTAAGGGTTACTTCATCTTCATTCACCCAGAACTTTAACTCTCCACTTTCAACATCCACTAGTGCTCTTATGGTTGCTAGGAAAGGCCTTCCCAAAATGATGGGAATTTCGGTATCAATCTTGCAATCAAGGATAACAAAATCAACCAGAAAGATGAATCGGTCAACCTTTACCAAGATATCATAGAGTATTCCCACGGAGTGCTTGATAGATCGATCTGCCATCAAAGGCCTCATTGTTGTGGACTTTGGTTCACCCAATCCAAGTTTCTTATAGACTGCATATGACATTAGGTTTATACTTGCTCCCAAATCACATAAGCCAATAGTGCAATGAATGGTGGAGGCTCTGGGATCCTCTTTTTTTTATTATCATCTCATTAGTTATAATTGCACTACAACTATGAGAGACTTCAATTGTTTCAAAATCCAAGCTTCTTTTCTTTGTGACAAACTCCTTCATAAACTTGGCATAACCTGACATCTCCAACAATTGATCCACTAGAGGGAGATTAATCAATAATGTCTTAAACACCGATAAGAATTTCTTGAATTTCTCATCCTTATTTTTCTTCTTAAGACGTTTGGGAAACAAATGAGTTATCTTGGGAAGAGGTTTCACCACCTTTGGCATTCGAGGGTTTTGATGGATAAGGTCTCTTCTTCTTCAAGACATGTATCTTCTTCGTGAGCTGGTGCCTCATCATTTCCCTTCAGATCACCTATCGCTACCTTCCCACGACGTGTAATAACAACTAGGTCTCTATCACCATCCTCCCCTAAATCTTTGATGTGTGTAGTGATGTTGTCCCTCATTATCTTTGGTTTCAATTGTATTGAAAATAGATCCAATTGAGCTTCAAGTAACTTGATTGTATCAGCGTGAGAGTTCACTTTAATTTTAAAGAAGAGAAATAAGATTTTATCTCTTTTAGAAAATCATCTGGACCCTCAACTTTGTCAAGGATTCGCGCCAATAGATCGTCCACTCGGGAACTACTTTCACTCCCCTTTGACTTCGGGCTGTCACTTGATTGAGTGTGATCTTCTTCATAATCATCCATGCTTCTCCAATAATCACTTTACTTAGCCCATTCTTGATAGTATCTTCATTGCTCTTCCTCTTTGTGAGTGTTCCAACCTTTATTCCCACCTCACTGTAAATAGCGTGGGTGGAAACCCTCCTCTTATCCCTTGGAATTCGAACCTTGATTCTCACCCAACTTTGAATAACCCTATGAAGAACCCTCCTCAACTCTAAACTCTCCACTTGTTCCCTTGGGCTTCTTCACATTCTCTAACACATGTTCTTGTAGTAGCACCATTTGGGCTAACATCTTCTTGATATTCTCGTCCCTTTCTCTTTCCTTATGAAGTTTCTATTGAGTCATTCTAAAACAAAAAGGCAAAACTTGATCTTCTTGAGTGTACCAAGATTGATTTATTTTCGTCATGTCATCAAGAAGAAATGAAGCCACTTCAAATGATTGCAACATTATTCCACCTCGAACCAATTGATCAGCCACTACTTTATTTACTGAATCAAGACTCCGGTAGATATATTGGAGTAGCAAATCATTTGGTAGCCCATGAGCGAAGTATGATTTTCTTAAACCTCAGTCACGTTTCATGGATGGGTTCACCCTCTATTCGTTTAAAACCTTGAATGTTATCTCTGAGTTTCATCATCCTCGACGAAGGAAAGAACTTCATATTGAATGTCATGGTGAGCTCATCCCACGATATGATAGAATTCGTTGGCAACTCAACCAACCATTTGCTAGCCTCCCTTATCAAATATAGTGGAAATAACCTGAGTCGGGTTGATTCTTTCAACACATTCTTGAATGAAAACTGACTACAAATATCTATAAAATTTCTCATATGCTCATATGGATCTTCATGCGTCAACCCTCCATAGAGTCCCTTTATTTGGAGGAGATGAAGAGTTGTGCTCGTGAGATCAAATATAACATTTTTTTCAGCTAATGGTAGGCAGAGTGCACTAATTCCACCCAATTTGATTGGATTATGCACACTATTAACATCATCAACATCATCTCGGTGACCTGTTTGGCTACCATCCATCTATGTCTCACTCATTCTTACTTCTACTCAACACAACCAACACAAACCCAACCTAAATTGAATCAACTACAACAGACAATTTCACAAGTTAAACTTCGATAAAAGAACTCTAAACAATGATACTCCCCAACAACGGCACCATTTTGATTAACGTTGCAAAGGCACTTTATCCAATTCTAAGTGTCAATGATTGTAAAGAAGTACAAACTCAACTAAATGATTTGGGGTCGATCCCACAAAGAGTATCTTTCTTTTGAATTCGATTATGAAATTATGATAGTGACTTTTGCAGCTGAATAAATAAACAAACTCAAATATGGCGTAACTAATCCAGGTGAATAATTGTCAGACTACCAAACCACTTCAACAATCAACAAGAGACAATCAAATAAGGAGGCAATGCTTGGGGGATTGACTAACCAACTGGTAGATTCAACTCAATGGGTGCAAATCACTAACCAACTGTGTTAATTTGTTATAGGTAGGGTGGACTTTAGATAAGGCACTTTTCTCTCGAACAAGTACCGTATTTCCACTGAGTTCTTTCGAACCTCAATGTATACCATAATAAGACCAGCCCATAATCTCATCAAATCTACACTCTCGAGCTTGATACAAAGGATGGAACTTGGGTTTCACTTTCTCAAGCTGAAACCGTAAAAACCTACTAACTATGGATGCCAAGATACTACCTTAGCTTTACACTTCTTTCTCAAGAAAGCATAAAACCCTGAAGTATATTGCAATAAACATGCAATATAGAAGTAAACAACAATAATAACTTAGACCCACTTCAAATTAACATCGAAAATCAATAAATTCTAGCACCCATTAAATAAAACATAGCAATTGGTTACATTGTCAAACCCCAAGATTGGGGTTTTAGCCAATCATCGTAGAAAGAAGAAATTCGATACTTGCTACATGCTCCATAGTTGGGTATTTGAAAATAAAAAGTTTACTAGGAAGAATATCCCCTCTATTACAATACCCATAACTAGGTCCAAATCAAAAGGTTATTAATGATTACAACCATTTGTTGAAATGCTAGGAGTATCAATATCAAAGAGTCTTTTGAAAGGCTTCAAACACTCAAAAAAATTCATCATTTATCTATTATTGCTGTACTGGAACCTTTTAACGACAATACTCATATTGACTTGGTAAGAAGTCAATTACAGATGGATCATGCAGTCAGTAACCTAATGGGAAAATTTGGGTTTTTTTATCTAATGAAGTAACTAGTCGTATTCTGGAAAAGCATGCTCAGTACATCACTATTACTTTTAAGCACACAGATATTTCTGAGAAATTTATGATGTTCTTTATCTATGCTAAATGTAAGGATTATATGAGGATCTTTGTGGGACGGGCTAATGTTTTATGCTAATATGGATTTACCTTGGTGTGCAATTGGAGATTTCAATGTTATCACTTCTATAGAGGAGAAGCTTCGGGGAATATTTTATAATATGAATAAGAGTTTTGACTTTATTGGAGTGATAGAGGCATGTGGATTGACTGACTTAGGATACACAGGGCTTCCATTTACTTGGTGCAATCAAAGAGATGCAGAAGTTAGAGTTTGGAAGAGATTAGATAGGTCTATGGTTAATGATTAATGGCTAGAGGTTATGCCTCAAACTACTATAGAGAATCTATCTTCTGTTGGTTCAGATCACAGTCCCCTGCTAATGGAAATGACTAAGGTTAATGAGAGCCACATCAAATACTTCAAATTCTTACATTTTTGGGTCGACAATGAAACTTTTTTGAAAACAGTACAACAGTGCTAGGAAAAGAGAGTTATTGGCAACCCAATGTGGAAATTACATCAGAAATTCAAGAGAGTAACAACTACCCTTAGTAACTGGTCTAAACATGAGTATGGAGATATCTTTCGTAAGGTTAAGGAGTTTGAAGAAACTATCAGGAAATCTGAAGCAGAACTTATGACAAACAATAATGCAGCTGTTAGACAGAATCTACATCAGCTGAATGCAACTTACATTAAGTACTTGAAAATGGAAGGGTCTGTTCTTAAACAAAAGACACAACTTCAATGGTTTAAAGATGGTGATGCTAATACCAAGTACTTTCATGCTTTGATGAGAGATAGAAGAAGGAGGTTATTTTTACATAAAATTTGTACTGCAAATGAGGTGTGGATATAGGGGGAGGAACACATTGCTCAGGCAACCTATGACTATTATCAACAAATGTTTACTGGTCCTACTGATAGAATTGATGAAAGAATTCTTCAATTCATACCTACATCAGTCACTCTTGAACAAAATGAGATGTTGCAAGCAATGCCTAGTATAGAGGAACTCAGACAAGTTGTGTTTGCTATGAACCCAAACTCAGTTGCAAGACCTGATGGTATAGGAGGTAAATTTTATCAAGCTTGTTGGGGTATTATTAAAGAAGATTTGTTGGCAGCTATACAATCTTTCTTTTGTGGTAACATTATGCCTAAGTTCATGTCTCATGCATGCTTGGTTTTGATTCCAAAAACTGAACAGCCTACAAGATTCACTGATCTTCGACCTATCAGTCTTAGTAATTCTACCAACAAGATAATTTCAAAAATTTTGAGCATGAGATTGGCTATTGTTCTGCCTTTATTGCTGTCAGACAATCAGTCTGGGTTTGTAAGAGGTAGAAGTATAACAAAAAGTATCATGTTAGCACAAGAAATTACTTGGTATTAAAAAACCAAACATAGGTAAGAATGTGGTTATCAAACTTGATATGACCAAGACATATGATAGAGTGTCTTGGGTATTCACATGTTTGGTCCTAAGGAAATTTGGTTTTGGGGAGATATTTATTGATTTAGTTTGGCGAATTATGAGTAACAATTGGTATTCTATTATCATTAATGGTCATAGGCATGGTTTCTTTCATTCCTCTAGAGGACTTAAGCAAGGTGACCCTTTATCCCCTGCCCTATTTATTTTAGGAGCAGAGGTACTGACCAGGTTGCTTAATCCTTACATCAGAATCCAAGCTATAGAGGCTTCTTTATGGAACCTAAAGGACCCCAAATCAACCACTTGAGTTTTGCAGATGATGTTATTATTTTTGCTTCTACTGACAGACATTCCCTAAAGCTTATTATGGACAATTTAGGGGCATGAACATACTTCTGGCCAATTGATTAACAAAGAAAAAAGTCATTTTACGGTTCCAGACAATACATCACTGGACACTATCCATACCATTCAAGAAGTTACTACTTTTTCCCAGAAAAGTAGCCCTATTACTTATCTAGGATGCCCTCTGTATATTGGTCGACAGAGGATTATCTATTATTCATATTTAGTTGAGAAAGTCTCCAAAAAAGTATGTGGCTGGCAGGCAAGGGTACTTAGTTTTGGGGGCAGAATTACTTTGATCAAACATGCCTTGCAATCTATACCTATACATACTATGGCTACAATTTCTCCACCTAGTACTACTATCAAATACATTGAGGCCATTATTGCTGATTTTTACTGGGGAAGGATCAAGATAAAAGGAAATATCATTGGGCTTCTCTTGACACCATGAGTTTACCATATACTGAAGGAGGGGTAGGGATTAGAAGATTATTAGACATTTGCACATCCTTACAGTATAAACAATGGTGGAATTTCAAAACAAAAGTAACCTTATGGAGTCAATTTCTTAAAGCCAAATATTGCCAAAGAGCTCATCCAGTTGCAAAAAAGGTGGATACTGGAAATTCATTGATGTGGAGATATATGATGAAAAACAAAATTAAAGTTGAAGAGAATATAGGCTGGAAAATTAACTCTGGCAGCTGCTCCTTTTGATGGGATGATTGGCTAGGAGGGGGTGCCCTAGCTAATTATACTACTGATATATCAAGTCTTAACAAGGCGACCATTGCACACTTTCTAGTAGATGGAAAATGGAATGAAAGGAAATTGCGACAACAGGTTCCTCCTCTCCTTATTCCTTCTATTATGAATACTAATGTGCAGCTAGTGCAGGGTCCTGAAGACAGTGCAGTCTGGAAAATCACTGAAGATGGAAAGTTCACCTGTAAATTAGCTTGGGGAATTTGCAGAAAGAAGAAGGATACTGTTGTTATTAATTCTCAATTTTGGCATCGAAATATTCCTTTCAAAATGTCCTTTATCCTATGGAGAGCAATAAGACATAAATTGCCAACCAATGAAACATTAGCTAACTTTGGAGTGGAACCTGTTAAATGCTATTGCTGCATTCAGCAAGGTTGGGATGAGGTTGATCATATCTTCATTCAAGGACATTTTGCAGGCCATATCTGGAAGTTCTTTGCAGGGAGTTTGGGTCTCAATTTTCAACAGATTTCATTAACTAACCAGCTAATGTGTTGGAGTGGTATTGCAGGGAACACAACATACAAGACAATCGTTCAAACACTCCCTATAGTAATTTGCTGGAACCTCTGGAAAAATAGATGTTCAGTCAAGTATGGAGGGAAAAAATCAAGTATCAACAAAGTTAAATATTTGATTATTAAAGAAATGCTTTTAATGCTTAATTCTGTTTTTCCATATCTTCATCTGCCTGTAATATGGCCAGAAGTTGTGACTTACATTGAAAAATGCAAACAGGATTTAAGAGTTACTTTAGTTATGTGGAAGACTCCTACTTATAATAGATACAAGTTGAATATGGATGGTAGTGCTATACCTAATCCGGGGAAAATTGGAGGGGGAGGCATTTTCAGAGATGATCAAGGGAGTATGGTATATGTCTTCGCAGTACCTCTTGGTGAAGGGACTAATAATCAGGGTGAGATTCAGGCTGCAGTTTTTGGCTTAAATTGGTGTATACAACATGGTTATAATAGTATTATCTTAGAGGTTGATTCTGAATTATTGACTAAGTGGTTTTTGTAGGTCATTAATCCCCCTTGGAGGATACACAAGTATATACAGGAATTGCATATTTTAGCTAACCAATGTGTGTCTTTTCAATGTGTGCACACATACAGGGAGGCAAATGGTACAACTGATCTCTTGGCCAAACATAGTCATCAACAAGACATTGTACAAAATTACTACACTCATCATCAATTACCTCAGACAGTTAAAGGAAGCTATCTATTGGAGAAATTGGCAGCTCAAAATTTCAGACGTAAGAAGTTGAAAAGAATTAAACAACCTCCTTGAAGAGTATGAGACATTTTTCGAGAAGCAGTCAATTTCAAAGGATTTTCTTTACATAATTGTTTGTCAAAGTATAACAACATTCCTTTAAATATGATTAAGACATATTACAATGTCCTAATTGTTTCATGATATACATACTAACCGAATTACTCTGTCTTAGGCATAGTTATTTGTTTAGTCCTAGTTTATTATTTCTTGTAAGGGGAGAGTCTCCCTTATTTATGTATTATTAGTAACTTTGTAGTAAGGGAGGAGTCCTCTCTAGGTGCTTAGTTTAAATAATACTTCTTATTGTATAGGGTGGAGTTGACTAACCTTAGTAGGTAGGTTGACTCTTACCCAACCATATGATTGGAGGTACGGTATATGTCCCCCTCCTTGTATATTTGTTTTTATATATAATAGGGCCTGGGGGTGTTGCTCAGCCCCTGACCCCCCAAGGGTCGTTCCAATAAAAAAAAACAATTGAAAGATATAGTGAAAATTACTAAAAATCAACAATAGCAGTGTTTTTTCTCTCTTTCTTTTGTTCCTCACAATTTCTGAATGCTTTCTCTCTCTTCCAAACATCAATTTACACTAATCTAGAGTATGAATTTTTGGGGCCAATCGGCGAGGAAAGTCGGGCTTTGCCGACCTTTCGGTGACTCTCCGATCGTCTTTTCATGTCCCCTTCATTCTTCATGTTGTCCTCATCCAACCACTATAAATTTAGGCAATCCAAATTGGGATCATTGTTTTGTTCAGCGATGTGCCCTTTAATCTTTTAGCTCACCAATCTGTATTCACATAGGTCTTCATCCGTACTTTCGGTGACATGGTCATCCTTTGCCGATGCAGTCGGCAAGTCGCCAAGTGGAAATGCAGTTTGCTGAAGTTCTTCCTATTTCAGACTCAGTGTTTTGTAAATTAAGGTGATCCAGGAGTAACTCGGCGATCATCAGGGTTGTTTTTCCTCTCTCTTTTTCAGCTTGTGTTGTCCTTTTTGCTTATGTGTCCTTGCTTTGTCCTCAACCCGCGTACCTGAAAAGTAAGGATTTTTCATCAGTTCATGGCACAAACTTGGAATTTGAGGACACTAAATCTCTGTAAACAAAGCCCTAAATGAGTCCAAATCTTTGACTCATCATGGCCGACGTGGTTTGACTGCTCTAACACCTGGAAAGCTACTATATATACCCTTTTTGGATAAGGAGCGTTACAATTTTTCATTCTTTTTCATTTGAGAACTCAAATTGAGTTTTCACTCACTTTATTCAGAATACCCATTATTTCATCAACTTCTCTTTTTCATTTCCAATTTTCAAAATAGCTCACCACAATATTTTTCTTTTCCCTTTTCTTTTTTATTAGGAGGGGTTCCTTCTTTTTGTAACAAACTTCGAAGTTGAGTCTCATTTCATCTTTCTTTGCCCTTCATTGGGCTTTCATTCCTCCTTCCCTTCCACACCCCTAGCTTAGACTTTTGGCCTTAGTTGGCTATTAAAACATAATAATGCTTCAAAAAAAATTTGTTACAAGGTGGGGACAATTTGGCTCAAGTTGTTTTAATTTGGTTTTGTCAACAAATGATTTAGGCTCAAACTGGTGCCAAAATGGATGCACACCCTAGAGAAGTAGTTACAATTTATATGGAAATTTAGGTTCCCCCTTAGAATAATTTTCCAAGATCATGACTTAAGTATACCAAGGTTTAGACAATTACACTAACAAAGAAAAATTAGGATTCCACACACATACTTTTATGTGAGACTGAACCACACATGACACTTTGAAATACATTCATTTAGCACAGCCCGAAAAGATCAAATGCGTATGTATGATGTTCATTTCAAGGCTCACATAAAAACACAATTAGTCAACAAAAGATTCAAAGAGATATCTCGGAAGTGCAACCACATCAATTTCATTCTTGCAACACCCACACTATACATCATGCTCTTCATGTCTACTATTAAAGACATCGATATTGAACATAATCAATCCTCAAAATAGTCTCAATTAAAACTCAAGGATTTCACAATTTTCAAAATCCATGGGGTAGTTTATAATTTGAGAAAAACAAAAACGGCAACAAGAGATAAACATAAACCAAATGAAACACTCTAATATAAGAAAAAGTAAAAACTACAATGATCCAAAACATAAAAATAACAAAACACAAAGCAAAAGGGGAATATTGGCACAAAGGCCCTCACCCTAACAAAAATAAAAGTAGTTTCCTCAATGAAAGAGTACAAAGTACGGGAGAAAGTGTCATAATGTCCCCTTGACAGGCTAAGATTATGGAGTTCAATCAATGGGATGAGTCTCTGGAGGAGTAGAATCATCTGGGGCATCAATGTCTGGCAATAATATCACATGTAGCAGTAATTTGGCATTAGCTTGGGCATCAATGCCCTGCACATCATGGGAGGAATGGTAGAGTCTAAAGAGACTCCACAAGTGCAAACTGCGGAGGTCTTCTGAACGGATCTCTCCAAGGTAGCCTTGACAATCATCTTCTCGGTGTCTTGCAACACCATAAGTGTCTTCACAATCCCATGCTCATCCTCATCTCTCCTCAGCTAATCCTCATCGATCTCCTCGGTGAAATCATCATCGGGCCACTCATCATCATCAACAACATCCTCAACAAAATTGCAACACCCTCAACTATTCTACTTTGTTTCACACTAGAAGAAGGCTAACTATAGGGCATAGTTTGTGGCATGAAGGATGGAACGTCTGGTAGGGGAACATCACCCTATAGAATCGAAATATCAGTAGATCGCAACTGGTCTACATCCACTCGCAAGGTAATATGTTGACCTCTCATAGTGTCAAGCACACTATAAATACCATTGGCCTCCTCTTTTTCCTCTAATCGAGCAGTGAGGTTATCCAACCTCATCCTGTGGGACTCAACCAATTTCTCACAATGGGTCACCCTATCCCTCAAAGGGGTCATCACCCTCTCAATTTCCATATCAATCACCGTTGGCATGTTCTTCTCAGCCCCTGATAAATTAATGGTTGAGTCAAGGGATCATGGGAAGTAGTAACGGGAGAAGGCACAATTACAGCATCAGTAGTAGTAGTAGTAGTAGGAGTGGGAGGCACACTGGGAGATACGCGTTCCTGCTCAGCAGAAGGAGCAGATGTGGTGGCATCAGAAGCCAAAGCTGTTGGATCAACTACGGGTGTCCCACAATGATGTATTTTCGATCAATGATAGTGCCCACTAATACCACCTTGGGATGTAAAAGGATAGATTCATTATGTGAGGGATGATACTCTGTTAATGAACTCGAACCAGTTCTGGGCCACAGTATCTACCATTCAAATCCCTCTAAATCTACTATGTTATCCCTTTAAATCCGCTATTCTATCAGAATAATATTCTCTACAATTACTGCAACACATTTGTATAAGTTCACTTATTTACAACACTATATACATTAATATTTACAATCATTCTCTATTAATTCATCATGTTCGATCAAAAGCATCAATTTGCCTAATAGAAATTGATGGCGGTGTCATGCATTGGATTTTGTAAATGTATCAGCTATATGAAGACCACTATACACGTGCGGAAGGGTAATGACTCTTTTATCTACAACTTTTTGTATATTATGACAATCTTTTTCGATACATTTGGTTCTCTCATGATAAACCCGATTAGTAGCAATCTGAATAACACTAGTATTATAAGAATGATAAAGAGTAGGATTAGATTGAAGAAATCCCTTCTCAGTAGGTAATCAACGAAGCCATACAACCTTAGCGCAAGCAGTAGACATAGATCAATATTCAAGCTTTGTTGATTATTTGGATACACAATCTTTTTTCTTACTCTTCTAAGATATCAATGATTTTCTAAAAAACATGCACCAACCAATGATTAAACAACGAGTATAAGGACATCGTGCCTATTAAGAATCACTAAAAGCAATAATACAAATAGTAGAAAATCTTGGAAAGAATAATCCATTAGTAGATTTTCATAGAAGATACCTAATGATGCGAGGAACTGTCAGAAAATGTAGATTTTGGGGAGCTTGCATACATTCCATGTAGGTGATAAGAACAAATTAGGTGGAGGTTTCATATAAATATATTCTTTAAGATCACAATGGAGAATTTTTTTTTTGATATCAATTGGATGAAGAGACCAATTTTGTGAAGAAGCGATGGCAATAATTGTTCACACCATAGTCATTTTTTTACTGGTGCAAAAGTTTCTTCATAGTCCACATCATTCTCCTATTTATTACCAAGAAAAACAAATCAAACTTTGTATTGATCAAGAGTTCCATTAGAGTGAATTTTATTTGAATAAGCCCATTTACATCCAATTGGATAGACATTTGAAGGCCATGAAACAACCCCATGCGTTATTTTCTTTAGAGGACAAAAGTTCTACATCCATTGCTTTCTGCCAATATTGATACTGGTAAACTTGTAAGTAAGAAGTTGTAGCAAAAATGGTGGATAAAGTAGAGGGAAAGGCATACCAATTAGGATTATGAGATACTCCAGCTGATCACCGAGTAGGCTTAGGAGGATTAGACCTTGAAGAATTCTAAAAGCCTAGTTATGGTGCAGTTTCAGGTGGTGGATCAGTTTCAGGACGAGTAGAGTTGGCCGATGTCGTTCATACACAAATCTAAGTTTGAATCAGTCAAAAGAAGATGACAATTCCTCAGAAGTAGGATGAAGAGGATAAATAGAAGATGACTCGCCGTGAGTAGAAAATAATGCCAATTTTCAAAGAAAACAACATTTTAGAAACACAAAATTTCTCAGAACATGGATCATAGCAAATAAAACCTTTCTTTGAAGTACCATAACTCAAAAGTACCTTTAGTAGACTGAACAAAATAGCTTATTATGTTGAGAAAAAGGCAGACGCACAAAAAAACACAAACAAATGTATGAAAATTATCGTAGCTAGGATTTTGGTAATAAAGACGATAATATGGAGACTCAAGATTTTGAACTTTATATGGTAGTAGATTAATTAATAGAAAACAATAGACAATGCTTCCACCCAATACTTGGAAGGGATAGAGGACTCAATAAACAATGTATGAGAGACATCTGAATATTGACAATTTTTAAGCTTAGGAACCACATTTTGTTGTGGTGTATATGGACAAGAGCTTTGCGAGACAATTTCATCCTCAAGAAAGAAATTCTTTTGGGTCGTCCTATGAGTAACTCTCGCAAACAAAGAAGAAAAGAGATGGAATTCAAGCCAGCAAAGGAATGAGGTAGGGCACGGGAAAGGTAAAGAGAAGGGGCCGTCGTTGGTGCATAACAGAGCTTTCCTACCGATGATCTTTCTCGGTGCATAAACGAGGCTTAGCCTTCGAAGTACTGCATAAGCAAGAAAGCCAATAGACCTTGAATAGCCTGTAAGAAAGGACTTATGAAGAGGATTTTACTATAGTATCAAATCCATAAGACTTATATTCTCCACCACAATGAGATATTAATAATTTGATGCCTATATAAAATTGAGTCTCAATCTAAGCCAAAAATTTCTTGAATATGGAAAATACCTCATCTTTGGATTGAAGAAACTATACACATGTAAACCGACTATAATTATTTATGAATGTCATAAAGTACTTGAAATACATAAGAAAAAATTGGTGAAATTCCCGAAGCATCATTATGAATAACATTAATACACTTTGTAGGATGACTACCAAAATTAGGAAAAGGAAGAGTTTTACTTTTTCCTAATTTAAAAGTACAACAATCAATGGAAGAAGTTTAAAATTGAGTTTTATTCCCTAATAAACAAGAATTAGATAAATGAGACAACATAATAGAATTTGGATGTCCTAGACGCTTATGCCAAACCTCAGTCTAACCAATTGTAGAAGTACAATCAAAGGATAGAACATGAGGAATGAAACAATGTCTAAGAAACAATCTTCAAACTTTAGGCCCCTTTGCAATTGTCATCCTCGACACCTGATCTTGCAAAAGACAACAATTACAAGAAAAATTTACATCACATTTGTTATCCACCAATTGTCCAACTGAAATAAGACTAGTTGAGAGCTTTGGTCAAAGAAAAGCATTTTTGAATGTTGGAGTAATATCCCTAACCCTGGTAACTGGTAAATTACTACCATTTGCAATCTATATTTCTGATGGACCTTGATACTCACGAACATTTTTAGTATGCTTTTTGAGTTTGTCATTTGATTGGAAGCACCCAATCAACAATACTAAATTTAGATGTAATATTATTACTTTGTAATCCGAATAAAAAGGTTGAAACGATCATTTGTATCATTTCAAGAGTAAGAGCTCTTCATGAAGATGAGTTATCAATAGTGGAACCATTTGTTCATCATGTTAGAGCGAACACTCTGAAACTCGGACCGTAATTTCATCAGAAAATTATCTTTTTTTGCTTTGCTCATGACCTACCTCAATTACAAACAATTATTAGAAGGTATTTTGGCATAAAGAATATTTGTAAATTCAGCCCATAAGTATCGGAATCCAAAATAATAATCCTTAACAGAGAGACCACGTTTAGAGTAGTTAGCAATTTAAAACTCTATCTTCAAGCATCTTGTTTTATTATCTTGGTTGTAAACCTTTTGTATATAATCCCACATAGCCTTATTTATCTAATAAGGCCATATATTAGGAACAATAAGAGGGTCAATTGACCCTAAAATCCATGTCATTACCTGATCATCTTTAATTCTCCATTCACCTAACTTGGTAGGATCAATAGGAGCAAGATCACTACCATCTATTTGACCCCATATATATTTTCCGGTGACAAAAAACCAAAATTCCCAAGAAGAACAATTATTTCCATTGAAGAGAACATTGAAGGATTCAAGTGATGTGAATTCAAGCTTTTGAATAGCTACAAAAACTAGAAATACAATGACTCGAGAAAAAACTAGAATGACCATGACCAAGAGTCCTAGGCGTTAAGGACTAATTGTCAACGAATAGTCAACAAAAAAAAGATTTTCAAAAAAAAAATCTATGAAACATGACATCAAAGAGAAAGCTTTAATACCATGTAAATATTTTGATGAATGCTTCTCAAAGTGACAGTCTTTCCTTTATATATTGAGTATACACATTACACATCCTTAAAGATCCGTTATTCCTGTCCCTAAAGATAAACTATTCAATCCCTCTCAATCTTCCCCTTAAATCTGCTATGCTACCTCTCCATATTCGCTATTCTATCACAATATTATTCTCGATGATTACATTAAAAAATTTGTATAATTAAACTTATTTACAATACTATATATGAATATATAAAATTATTCTCTATTAATTCATCATACTAACAAAAACAAGGGTTTCACAATTAAGAGGAGATCTATGGGGTGTGGGGATTTGTATTTATGTCAAGTAGGGGTTCATGCGCTTGCTCTATAACACTAGATAACAATAGATATGCTAGGTAATCTTCAATGACACTAATCTTTGTTCAATCTCAAAGCATAATATCATAGAATATTCTTTTGGTATTATATATGAAAATCACAAAACAACCCTTTTCCTTATTAAAATATCTCTTTCAAGCAGATATGGAAAATAAAATTGAACTATAATCTCTCTTTCAAGCAAACTACAAAAATCAACCCTAAATTGCAAGTATTGATCTATCTACCCACTTTAACTGGTCTCTTTCAATACCAAGTGAACATCTAAGCTAGGATTAAGTTGGCCATCTTAACCCAAAAGTTAAACCCCATGCTAAATAACTCATATCCATGAATGAACAACAATAAAGAAGAGAAAGGCACAACACCCACTAAATTATATCAACACCAAACCACATAATCACACCCCTAGATTTGGTGTTTTAGACAAACATCATAAAAGAAAAATAAATTATAGCCATGATGTTCTCATCAATTAATTAGTTGATAATTAACAAGAATCTTCAACACCCACTTCAATTTCAACCTTCAGATGTCTTTTACGAGAGTATTTTAAAACCCAAAAACTAAGAGAGGAACTAAAAAGTCTATTTCAATATCAAAAAGTTAGATTAGACAAAAGATACATTTTCTCACTAATTAGAACTATTTATACTTTCCCTAAAAAGTAAACCAAAATGCCCCTCGCATCCCATTTGACGACATTAGTCAGGCCAGTCTAGCATAATAGGTGGATCGTTGTTCCATCCTTCAACTCGCCATTTCTCAGCATCGGGCTTTAGGTGTTTGAGCCCGAACAAGTAAACTCGATGAAGTTCACCTTTCACGATCGGGGGCTTGCCAATTTCCACCCTATGGCGTAGTTTGACCTTTATCTTTGCTCAGTACTATGTCACTTTTGGTAAAGGAATTTGGGATCAACTTTTTACATTGGTGCATCACTAATGCATACTTTATTTGCCGACATACCTTGGTATTTTCTCATCAAACAATGTTAACTTTGGTAAGGTCTGAGCAATTTGGTGATCCATTTTTGTTTTGTTAGGTCACTACCAGTTGGGAGTTTGTACTCCATTCGATGTTATTGACCTCTTTTTCAAGTATTAATCCTTGCCTTGTCCTTAAGAATTTTTAGCTTCAAAACATCAAAATATTATCATAATACGACATAAATAGGCATTGACGACACTAATTGTTTAACTAAAAAAGCCCCAAAAGAGTGAAAATCTACTATGATGATAGACTCGATATGGACCCAGGTCACTCTTACTAGGTGGGTGGCATACACCTATAGGAGTGGACTGATTGAGTTGGCTTCCTTGATAGATAGAGATCCTATTTAGAGTCGGCACACCCCAGGATCTATTTTTCTAGATGGGCGGCTTACGCCCCTGAGAGTAAACTGGTTAGCTAGGTCGCCTAGAACATTTCTACATACCCTCTAGTTCACTCTTGCTAGCTGGGCTGGGATTCGATTGGCTGGTTAGGTGGTCCCTTTCTGAGTGTTGTGGTTACTTGGGCAAGTAATTATTTTGTGATATAGGTCCTAGTACCAGCTACAGATGGTAATTTCTAATGCCATCAACATCATTTCAGATCAGAGACAAGGGTGAGCACTTGGCATTCTAGACTTGTAGGTCTCCTTCTGTTTATTATATAGCTAGGCATTTTCTATTTGAGAAAACTTTGCTTTTTGTCCAGTTTTGGGACTTGTACTCTTATTTTTAATTGCCATGTACTTGTGACTTCCATGTTTTTGGAGGGATCTTTTGTGGAAGGTTGTGACCTTTTCGAAGGGTTGTAACTTTTCCAAAGAGTTGTGATTTTTCCGATAATACATGATAAACAGTTGTTCACACTACCCTTGTTTCCTATAAATAGAGGAATTTCCTCTCATTTTAAAACAACAAATTTTTTGAACTTCTTCTTCTTCTTCTGGACAGTTAATTTTTTTTGTATTTTGCTGCTGTTGAATGACTCATTGACACAATTTTTTTTGTATCAATGCATTGGTGAATAGAATCGTTCTATCCTGAGCGGATCTATTCCATTAAAGTTTGGGTACTAGAGGGGAATGATTTTCTTAAGGAGACACTATGCATTCAATAGGCTCGATTTTTTCCATTCTATTTCATTCTATTGTTACAGATCCTAGTATGTTGTTTAGAGTAATTAATTTATGATTATATTATTAATTATTGTTTTTGAGTACATGTTTTAAACTTTGATGTTTATGTTTATGCAAAGTTATTGTTATAAGTATTTGTTAGTACAGATTAAATAACAAACATTAATTGAGTATTCAAGCAAGTTTTTCCTACTAAAATTGTTGAAGGTAAACTAAAAGAAGCCCTTACAAATCTCTAATTTCTTTATCAATAAGGTAATTCCTTCACATAAGGATGGGATATTGTATTTTTTAGAAAATCCTCTGAGAGTTAGTAACTTGCATGCCCATAGTTTTTCATTTTTGTGTTGTTGTTATCTATTTTACTAAATTTTATCAGTGGATATTATGAGTACTTGAAGGATTGAAAGTTGATTGAAGTGTTAGTAAATTATTTTGAGGTATGTTATTTCCAAACATTGGAACCTTTCTAGTTAGAATGATTTGTTATCGTCATTGCATATCTCATAGTTTAATCCATTTAAGGTATGTTTATTCTCGACGTTGTGTTGTATCCTTAAAATTGTACTGATTATTTTTTGTTTGGTATGTATATGATCTCATTTGTACAAATCTTTCGTCCTTTTAATGTTCTTCTTTTTTTCCCTTCTCATTCAGCTCTTCTAAATATTTTTGGTGTGAGTTATGACTATTGTCGACAAGATTAATTTGAAGAATATGAAACAAAACCTACTCTAAATAAAAGTAATATCTTAAGCTACAAAGATATGTGTATTAACATATATTTGTTGTCCTTCATGTCCCAAGTCATTGTTGAGTGTTTGAGTTATCTAGGTTAGACTCTTTTTTATTTTTTTAATGTTCAAGAATATTTATTTAACCTGAGTCTAGAATCCAACATTTTGATCTACTTGTACTTTCATAATGCAACAATTATACATACATATTTCTGAAAAAGTCATAAAGTTGCATTGATGAAGCATCTAGAAGGGCCTTCAGAGCTGCAGTTTAATAAAGAATGAATTTCTAAAAGGGTCAACAATATTATTTTGCTGTTATTTCAAATTTGTTTTTCTCCTTCTATAATATTTTTAGAGTAACAAAGTAACAATAACGAAAGTGGTGAACGTTTGACATCAGGCAAGTAGATTGTCTCTAAAAAAATTATTTATGTTGTTGTGGTGTACATTTTTAATGATTTTAACTTATTTGTAATTAATATTGATTATCGAAAAATTTCACATGATTTTTTTTCCCAAGGAGTTGTTGTTACCATAAAATTATCAGATTGTATATTTTTCATGTACGAAAAATAGAAAAAGTAATGTTTAAATGCTACATAAAAACATCATTCAATTTTGACAAGACAATTATATAATCAAACATAGTTTACGATAAATTATGTAAAAGATAAAAATGATTAGCTATCAAGATATTTTTAATCATTCATTATATATTTCCAATTCTTTAGATAAGTGATAATGTTAAATCATTTAATTTCTGTTGAAATGTTCTTAAAACCTACTAAAATTTACTTTTTTTTTTTGTTAATTATAAGAGAAGATTATTGGAAAGTTTGTTCAAAAGCTTACAAAAATTACTTATGACCGCGCGAAGTGCGGGTAAATTACCTAGTATGAGTTTATAAAACATCTACTAACGATAACTATTATTTTATATTGATTAGAACGTGGAATAAAAATATGTGCATTAGGAATGTAGACAATAAAATGTAACGATCGGGTTCCATCGTAATAGAAAAGCCAACGGAAAATTTTTTGGGTCAGTAAACTTTTTTCGTAGTATCCTGAAATTTCCCAACCTAGTCTAGATTTGGACGAAATTGGAGTCTTTAAGGTGTAGGGAAATTTGGTAATAATCGGGTGAAGTATTTGTGTTTTGAATTCATGAGGGGATAGATAACTCGTCAAAAAATCTGTACGACTTTACGTAATTGAATTTGGGTGAGTAGAACTCTCGGAATCGATCTTAGAGTAAAGGTATTTTTTGATCGTCACTAGTTAGAGGTGTGTTGTGAAATGGGAATTTTGGAATTCCTGGAATAGCTCTCTGTTTCGTTTCAGCAGCTTTGGCGCTGGTTTTGCTGCTCTGGTGGGGCCGCTACAACGGGGTGACGACTGCTGTGGCTGGCTAGACATGAATTAAAGTCATTAATAAACCCCTAAACGACCTCATTATGCCCTTTTCAACTTTTAGAGCTAAGGAAGACTTTTAGAGCTAAGGAAAGAACCCCAAACGACTCCTACTCATTTTTCACCATTCTTGAGGCTAAAGGTAAGCTTTTCACTCCCGAATCCATTTTTCGATCCATAGAACATGATAGAATGGGTGAATAATGATGGGGGAAGGTTTTGATCTAGATTCTATGGTGGAAACAATCCTAATTTGGATGATTGCTGATCATGGGTTGATCTAGGGTTCATAGAATTGTTAGTAATCCAGGTAATTAGTGATTGTTTATTGATTCCCATATTGTATTGATTGTTTGTAGACCAAGAACAAGGAGAACGAATTTGGAAAAGGAAGGATCAAGTTTTATAGGGTTTCAAGCTTGTTTCGAGGTAGGTGATGGTTGTGATTCTATGATTGTGTGATGTATGCTTGTTCTTGCTTCATTATGATACTTGTATGTATATGAATGTTGCAATGTTGATCACACTTGTTGTAAATGAGATAGATGAATAATGAATGCCATGAAATCATGGCTTATATGATCTTGATGATATACTTGTGTTTGTGATTGTGGTGTGTTGAATGGATCGGTTGCCACGTTCTGGCATAACTAACTTGGATCGGTTGCCACGTTCCAGCATAAAAATGGGATAGGTTGCCATGTTCCAACATAAATATGGGATCGGGTACCATGTTCTGTATGCTAACTATTTGGGTTTGGGTTCCATAAGAGAACCAATGATGTGATATAAAATGTGAAACTAATCGTTGTTCGTAAATATTGATAATATTGTACATGTTGATATATATGAATGTGCTTATATTGTTGTCTGGACTTGCATATGTTGCATCTGTGGGATAACCGCGTGATCCTACCAGTACACTGTGGTTGTTTACTTATACTGCACTTGCTCTTATTTTTGTTGAGTACAAGGCATCTTCAAGCGGCTACTGACAGACCTCGCTTAGGAGATCAATGATCGTTCGAATTCAAGGGTGAGCCAATTCTTTTGGACTGCCATGGGATTCTGTTTCGTCTATGTTCACCATTTCCGGACTTAGACAATTGTTTTAGTTAGTTGACTAGTTCATTAGTTTGGGGTTGTATCCCTTCTTATTTAGACTTGGTTCATTGTTAGATGTTTTGGTACATTGACTTTCAGGTTCTAGGTTATTCGTCCGCATTGTTGGTTTACCATTGTTAGACTTTTGTTAGAATTTATGGGAACTATATTTTCTTTCCTTAGTATTGACTTAAATGCCTTAGTTATTGGTTTTGTTACTTAGTTTGGATTGTAGTAGTGGTTCTCCCACCGGAGTGATACTGTGGGTGCCAATCATGACGGTCTGGTTCATGACATAAAAACAATATTATTTCAAAGAAATTAATAAATTGATGTATAACAATCTCTAAATTATTAATCACTGATAAACTATCAATGCATTACAATCTCCATATGAAAATATCTTTACCATAGTGGACGTTGAGGTTGCAAATGTATAAAAACATTGGTTAGCCAAGAAGGAAAATTGTCAATTTAAAATGAATTTGGCTTGTCAGAATGGATTTAATCAATAAATGAGATATTTTCCACTTCAACACAAAAAATTGTCTGATTGAGATGGGTTGCATAAATATATGATAAACAATAGGCCGTAACAACACTACCAGCACAACTCTTACCCTTAATAAATTTGTTTGTTTATTTTATTAATCAAGCAAAGAGTTCCATTAGTAAAACAAAGGCCAACTTGTTGTATACAAGAGTTATACCAATCCCTTCAATATTAATTTCCCTCATAAAATATCAATGCATTACAATCTCCACATGAAAATATCTTTACCATAGTGGACGTTGAGGTTGAAAATGTATGAAAATAATGGTTAGCATGTCAAAATGGATTTAACCAATAAATGAGATATTGTCCAATCCAACACAAAAAAATTCTGATTGAGATAGGTTACATAAATATCTCATAAACAATAGGCTATAACAGCACTACTTGCACAACTCTTACCCTTAATAAATTTGTTTGTTTATTTTATCAATCAAGCAAAGAGTTCCATTAATAAAACAAAGGCCAACATGTCGTATAATGAATAGAGTGTATTTGTAATGTTTGCGCATTATGACGCGTTTGTTGTAACACCCCAGATTCAGAAAGGACAAAAACACAGATTTTCAAAAGAGTAGGTGCCACTGACGGAGGCCACCTACGAACCATAGGTGGGGTCCGTGGTTGGCCACCTACAACTCCCTCGTAGAACCCTAGAAAAAATCAGCTAAGTCTAGAACCACGCCAAGACCTACGGACCGTAGGTGTGACCAAGGTTTGTGGACCAGACCCCTAGCTTCCAAATCTCTGAAGTCAAACACTGCCCTATCGGGATAGACTGTCGGTTAGTCCATGGTCAGTCATTCAATCCACAGTCTGTTGGTTAGGGGTCGTCGATGGCTTTGGCAAATTTTAAGTGAGGGTCGTTTGGTCTTTTCCCCTTTGCATTGAACATCTAAACTATTACGCTTAACACTTAAACTACATTGTTTTGGTCAATTTAAGCCTAGTAGCTAAATTAGAACTTACCCTAAGAGATTCATTCTCCAAAATTCATCCAATTAGAACGAAAAAAAGGAGAAACAATCGACCAAAACCCTTCCAAGAACCTATCAAGTTCTCTTCTGTTCCAACTTTAAAGTCGAAAGATTTCTCTGTGGAAGTCGTCACCAGGTATGTGGGTTTCACTGGTGGATTCCTTTCATCCACTAGGTCCCTAGAATTCAGTTAGAAGCTTGATTCCCTAAATATTGCTTAGACCTAAGTTTTCTAGAAATTCAGATAGCTGTTGTGATTTATCTGTTATAATATTCCTAATCAGATTATTATGTTTTCGTAACCATGTTGCTTGATTCTTGCATAAAATTCAAAACCTAGTTGTGTAGATTTGTTTTTAGTTCATGAATTACACTTGCTAGGTCACTTTATACAAATATACATGCCTCAATTTTCAAATGTTTCAATATCAGTACTTAATGTTGCATTTTTAGTTAGCATGTCAGAATATTGAGCTATCCAGTATATTTCAGTTATGTTGTATTGTACACATTTCCAGTTGGGAGTAGGCTTAACACTGAGTTAGACTAGGGTCAGTCAACCACATAGTTCCAGAACTACGTGCCCCTGTAGGTTTATAAGTCCCCTATGTAGGCATCATATTTAGTGATCACGTCATTCATGGCTTTATACCCTTGGCAAGGTATATTGGTCCTCTCGATGGGGCGTAGACATCAGACTCCATGTTTAGCTCACATGGTTTTATGTTGGTTAATATTAGCTCCCACATTCAGACTCTAGTGCATTTGGCCAGGTTTCAGTATTCAGTTTCACCATGTTATATACTTGGTCATTGCATTTAGTTTAGTTCATTTTCAGTATATCTCAGTATCTTTATCATGTTCAGATTATATTATTGCTCAGTACGCTTTGTTAAGTTATATATTTATTTTAGCTTTAGTCTATCATGCATGCTCAGTACCTTTCAAGTACTGACTCATACTCTGCGCTACATCTTTTCGTGATGTAGGTTCAGGTCCTCAACATTCAGATCACGCGTAGATCGGTTCCCAATCCGTATCCAGTATTATTAGTGGTGAGTCGTCATTCTTCGAGGACGAAAGACGTGTTTGTGTTCTTTTACATGTAGTCTTTCATTTTAGTTTCAGTTTTGCTAGAGTTAGCTGGGGGCATGTCCCAGCATCTCTAGTCAGTTAGAGGCTTATTTCAGATATAGTTTTAGATTCAACTTTAGATTGGAGTGAATTTTTAGTATCATTAACTCTTATTCAATGATTTTTTTTATTTAGACTGTTATTGGGTATTCCTTATAATTCAGTTTATGTTATGATTTAAACTTCCCCATAGTATCTGTTGTTTAGTTTCTTAAGTATGCTTATGATATGCCAACTAAGGCTTAGCGTGGGGTTACTCGTGATCCTAGGTCCCGCGTTTACGTCAAGGGGGTAGCCTCGGGGAGGGACATTTGTTTTTTGTATTAAAAATAAAATGCATTCCAGAATAATACTTCCTATTTTTTTGTTTAACAATCTCAACCTACAACTTAATTGCCAACTTCTGCTCCTCCATATATTTATCTAGACGTATTTGTGAGTTAGGGTGTATAGTCTAATACAGTAGTATTTACTTTTTTTTCTCGTCCAATGTTCATAATTTTTCATGGATATATTCC
The DNA here is from genome assembly GCF_019186545.1 of Solanum stenotomum. Lineage (NCBI taxonomy): Eukaryota > Viridiplantae > Streptophyta > Magnoliopsida > Solanales > Solanaceae > Solanum > Solanum stenotomum. The sequence goes on along the minus strand of NC_064289.1, from coordinate 47,799,223 downwards.
AATACGTTGACCCAATTAGAATTTCCCTAAGCATAATCATGTTGGCAATCCTCTACTTTGACTTCTGAAAAAATTTCCATTATTTTTTTATTCATGTGGAACCATAGGAATATGGTTTTACACTTAGTGAAAAGACCATAAAACCAACATTCCCTGCCGCCCGAGTTGTAAGTTTATATTCATTAAGTCTGAGAAAGCAAGAACTGTTAGTTTCTCAAAATAATACCTTGTTCCATAATGTATATAAACTTGCGTCTTGAACCGGAGAAGATGTTGGTGTAATGGTCTTTTCACCAAGTGAAAAACAATTTTCCTATTGTTCCACAAGTATAAAAGAAATAATTGATAAATTTTTCAAAATGAAACAAGAGTATCACCAACGTAATTAGGCTGAAGGAAAATCAAATGACATAGACGCATTTGAAGATTTCCATTAAAAAAATTACAAAAACTAAACAAAAAAGAATAAAATAGGATACTAATGTTTAAGATTATGCATAATTTCTCAGAAATACCTCCAGGTAAAAAATTGGAGGAAAAAAAGTTGACAATGAAGTTGCCAGTGGAAAAACTTAATAAAGAAAAAGAAAGTGATATAAAACCGAGCATCTCAAGTTCATAATTATCATGGGTTGGTTCATAATACAAACTGACCTACTCTTACCATTATTTAATATATTTTAATTTTTAATATTCTTGTTTTAATCAAGCAATGAGTTTCATTAATAAAAGAAATACCAACTTTCTGTACACAAGAGTTATACCAAAAAAGGAGGAACCTACAAAAACAATATAATGGATGACCCTAAAACTAAAGTAGGGGCACGACCCTTTACAATCGAAAGACTAACAAATGTCTTTACATTCGGGGTCAAGTATGCCGTGTGGAATCTAGGGGCTAGCCTTGGGTCATGACAAAATTGAACTGAATGCAATGACCAAGTGCTAATCATGAAGATAACATGTTGAACTGTAAACTAATAAAAAAGTTGAAAACTTGGTAAAATGCACTAAGAGTCTGAATGTGGGAACTCCTATTAACTAACATAAACAACGTGAGCTAAACGTGGAGTTCGATGTATACGCCATGTCAAGAGGACCTAATATACTTTGTTAGGGGTATAAATGCATAACTTGTGTGATCACTAAATCTGGTGCCTAACAGAGGGGACTTTTAATCCTACGGAGGCACGTAGTTCTTGGACTATGAGGTACGGTGAACCCTAGTCCATCTTGGTGCTAAGCCTACTCCCAACTGAAAATGTATCTGACAACTGAACTGAAATACTGGATAGCTCAAAGTTCTGACATGCAAATCTGATAATGCAACACTTATGTACTGATAATGTAACATTCGAAATCTGGAGCATGGTTATCGGTTTATTTGACCTAGCAAGTATAATTCATGAACTAAGAGAATTCATACAAACTAGTGTTCTGAGTTTCATGCAACGAACTAAGAAAGCTTTCCAATAATCAAGCTTATTCGATTTAGGATATTACAACGGCTAAATCACAACAATTATCCAAGGTTTTAGAAACCCTAGGTTTGAACAAAGTATCAAGAATCAAGAATTTGACTGAATTCTAGCTACGTAGTGGACGAAAGGAATCCACTAGTGAAATCCCACATACCTGGTGATGAAACTTGAAGGATGCCTCTGCTTGTTCTTGGGAAACTGCGCCTCTTTCTTCTCAATTTGCTCTAAGTTTAGGTGAAAAATCGATTTGGAAAGATTTTGACTAGAATATTACGCTTAAACTGAGTAAACAATGTAGTTTAGGGATAATATAATTAGGAAAAAACCCAACTACCCCTAAGCTAATTGTCAATTGCAGACTTATGGACCCTAACTGATGGACCGTGGTCTAATCGATGGTCCATTCTCATTGTCCATCGTCTTGCTAAGAGAGTTGGAACTGGGATCATGAACCACAGGCCCTCAACCACAAATTGTGGTCTGACCGATGGTCGGTAGGTCAGGCTGTGGTCCTGGACTTTCTGGGCAGGGCTGGGGTGACCAATCATGGACCACACCTACAGTCCGTGGTCCTATCCACGGGTCGTGGGTTGCCTTCATCAGTGGCACCTGCAACTTATGGAAAATGTTGTTATTCCCCTTTCTCAAATCTGGGGTGTTACATTATCTCCCCCTTGGGAATATTCATCCTCGAATGAAGTCTAAACACGCTGAGTATGGAGGGAAGGAGCTTCATTTCCTACCACTAAGTACTAGAAACTAAAATCTAAGTGAACTGAGTTCCAAGAGTCATGCAAACATGCTGAAATACAATAATAACTTGAGGAACAAGGTACTGAGACTGAATTTATGCAAAAGTAAACTGAAAGATTGGAGAGAAACTATTACCTCAAGCTGAAATGGAATCAGAAGGAAAGAGGTGAGGTTACTTGGCCATCATGGCTGCCTTTGCTTCCCAGGTAGCTCCCTCTACGAACTAACTCTTCCACAAAGCAATCACTGAAGTGACTTCCTTGTTTCTTAACCTACCAACCTGACGGTCAAGAATCTCAACTGGCACGTCTTCATAAGTGAGACTATCTATCACAGCCACACTCTCTAATGGTACTATTGATGCCTGGTAACCCACACACCTCTTCAACAAGGAAATATGAAAGACTGGATCTGTTGCTAGTTCCGCTGGCAATTCAAACTCATAAGCAACATTACCAACCCTTTTCAGGATTCTGTAAGGACCTATATATATAAGACTGAGCTTCCCTTTCTTGCCAAATATCATCACCCCCTTCATAGGTGACACTTTCAGGAAAAAACCCAATCATCAATCTCAAACTCTAAGTCCCTTCTCATCACATTTACATAGGATTTCTGACGACTCTGGGTTGTCTTTACTCTATCTCTAATGAGTTGAACTTTTTCCACAGCCTCATGAACCAAATCTGGCCCAATCCTGCTTCATCTACTTCAAACCAACCAATGAGGGACCTGCATCTACGCCATATAATGCCTCATACGGGGCCATCTGAATACTGGAATAGAGGCTATTATTATATGTGAACTCTATGAGAGGTAGGTGATTATCCTAACTTCCCTTAAATCAATCACGTAAGCTCTCAACATGTCCTCTATGGTCTGAATGGTACGCTCTACCCTACCATCCATCTATGGATGAAATGTTGTACTGAGATTTACCCCCGTACCAAAACCTTTCTAAAATAATTACCAGAAATGAGAGGTAAACTGAGGACCTCTATCTGAGATGATAGAAAAGGGAACCTGTCATAAATTTACTATCTCATTGATATTGAGTTTGGCGTAGTCCTCTGCTAAATTTGTAGTCTTGACAGCTAAGAAGTGAGTGGACTTAGTGACTCTATCTATTATCGCCCAAATGGAGTCATGTTGTCTGCGAGTACGAGGTAAACCCGTAATGAAGTCCATGTTTATCACTTCCCACTTCCATGTATTAATGTTAATTTCTTGTGTCATACCTCCTAATTTCTAATGTTCTACCTTAATCGGTTCACAGTTAGGACACTTACTCACAAAGTCTGCTATATCCTCTTCATGTCATTCCACCGAAAGACTTCCATAGATCATAGTACATCTTAGTGGCTCCTAGATGAATAGAATACCTAGAGTTATGGGCTTTGGTAAGGCTATTTTACCTCAAATCACCCATCTTAGGAACACATAAGTGAACTTGATAACGAAGCACACCATCTCCCCCTTGGGAGAAAACCTCTACTTTCTGCTGATGAACTGCACCTTTAAACTGAAGCAATATAGGATTACTATCTTGTTTTTCCTTAACCTCCGCTACCACTAAAGAATCTGATCCATTCTGAACTATCACACCACCATCTGATATGTTAGTAAGGAAAACTCCTAAGCGAGCAAGCTAGTGAACATCTTTGGCTAACTCTTTCTTTTGTTTCTCAACATGAGCTACACTACCCATAGATAGTTTGCTGAGAGCATCAATCGCTACATTGACCTTACCAAGATGGTAAAGCACATTCATGTCAGAGTCTTTGAGGAATTCAAGATATCTCTTCTAATGATAATTCAACACTTTATGGGTGAACAAATATTGTGGCTCTTATGATCGATGAACACATCCATATGAACACCATACAAGTAATGTTTTCAAATTTTTAGGGTAAATACTACAGCAACATGCTCGAGGTTATAAGTCGGGTAGTTCTTCTCATGGACCTTAAGTTGTCTAGAAGCATACACTATAACCTTAAATTGCTGCATCAACACACAACCTGACCTGACTCTAGATGCATCACAATAAATCACATAATTGTCTGAATCATCAGGTAGAGTCAAGACAGGAGCTATAGTCAACCTAGTCTTCAGTTCTGAGAAGCTTTTCTCACACTCATCTGACCACTGGAACTTGTCCCTTATATGAGGCAACTTGATAAATGGGGAAGCTATGGATGAAAATCATTCCACAAATCTTCTGTAATAACTAGCCAAACCCAAGAAAATTTTGATATCTGTTGGAAAGGTGGGTCTGGGCCAACGCTGACCACTTCAATTTTCTGAGAATCTACTCAGATCCCTTTTCTAGATACCACATGTCCAAGGAAAGCGGCCGACTGTAACAAGAATTCACATTTGTTAAACTTGGCGAATAATTGTCAATATTTGATAGTTTGCACAACAACTCTCAGATGAGTCGCATGCTCCTCCTCACTCCGAGAATAAATGAGGATATCATTAATAAAGACGATAACAAACAAGTCCAAATACTATTTGAACACCCCATTCATTAAGTCCTTGAAAGGTTCAGGAGCATTGGTTAGTCCAAAAGACATAACTACAAATTCATAGTGACCATATCGAGTTCTGAAGGCTATCTTCATGATGTCACTATCTCTAACTCTAAGCTGATGATAGCCAAATCTGAGGTCTATCATAAAAAAGCAACTAGCACCTTGAAGTTGGTCGAACAAATCATCAATCCTGGGGATGGGATACTTATTCTTGATTATGACTTTGTTCAATTAGCACCCTGATGTCACCATCTTTCTTTTTCATGAATAACACTAGAGCACCCCATGGAGAGATACTGGGTCTAAGAAGCCCTTATCTAGAAGGTCTTTGAGCTATTTTTTAATTCCTTAAGCTCAGCCAGAGCCATTCTGTAAGGAGGAATCGAAATGGGATGGGTATCTGGAAGGAGATCTATTCCAAAATCGATTTCCCTTGCGGGAGCAACTCTGGGAAGATCTTTTGGAAACACTTCTGGAAACTCATTTACTATTGGGACTGACTCAAGAGTTGAGGTTTTAGAGTTTGAATCCTTGACCCGAACAAGATGATAGATATACCCTTTAGATATCATCTTTCTGGCCTTAAGGAAAGAGATAAATCGATCTATAAGCACTGAGCTACTACCCTTCCACTTTAATATTGGCTCGCATGGAAACTGAAACCAAACGATTCTAGTTCTACAATCGGCTCAGGCATAATAGGAACGTTACCAATCCATGCGTAAAATGATATCGAAATCTAGCATTTAAAACTCTACAAGGTCTGCTGAGGTGACTTTCTGAGAGACTATGACAGGGCAATTTTTGTATACCCGTCTCGCTAAAACTGGGTCACCAACTGGAGATGAGACTGAAAGGGTTCTCATAGAGATTCTAGGCTGACACCAAATTTTACTGTATACGGAGTTACTAAAGATAAAGTAGCCCCTAGATCTAACAATGCATAAACATCTAAATGAAAGACTCGTAATGTACTAGTGGCTACATCAGGAGAATCTTTATTTTCCTGGCGAGCCTGGAGAGCATTCAACCTGTTTTGGTGTTGACTGCCACCTGTACCAGATGAAGCACCCTGCTGAGTTGGGTGACCTGTTGGTGCTGCTAGAGCTGTAGATTGAGCCCCATTGTTGTTACCTCCTTTCCCCAACCTGGAAGAAGGGCAATCCTTCAACCTATGGCCATACTGACCACACCCAAAAAACCCCTCTCTAATAGCCAGACACTCACCCAGATAGTTCTTACCACACTTTGGGGAAGTTGGAAAAGTCTAATTACCTGAAGCACTCTCTTGAGACTTAGAGCTTGGTTCCCTACCTTTCTGATCTAGTCGACACCTGGGGGATGGAGCACTAGCTAATAAAGGTGCTGGGGATGTAGATTTACTATGAGCGATTTCCACCACCCGACTTATGCTGACAGTACTTATAGTTGCCTATTCTAGCCTTTTTGTTGCCCTTAGCCATTTTCTTAAGCTTATCTCCCTCAACCTGCTGAGCGTGAGTCATTAGCTTGGAGATATCCATATCCCCTAATAGCATATCATTCCTGCACTTGGTCTTCACCAAATCACATACCTTCAACAAGAACTTGCACGTTTGTGCCCTTGGATTCGCAACCATGTGTGGAGCATACGTCGAGAGATGAGTGAACTTCAATCTGTATACTTGGACTGGCACTGTCCCTTGCCTCGAATTCATAAGCTCCTGAGCTTTAGCCTCCCTCAACTCTCTCGGGAAGAACCTGTCTAGAAAAGCTCTAGTAAAACAATCCCAAGTCACAGGAGATGCATCTGCACCCCTGTTGTCTTTCCACTTAGTGAACAAAATATGAGCCACATCCTTAAGTTGGTAGGATGCCAACTCCACCCTATCATTACTAGTCACTTCCATCACCCCAAAAATCTTCTTGACCTCATCAATGAAATTATTTTGGTCCTCACCAACCTGCGACCCTAAAAATTTAGGCGGATTCATCCGAACAAAGTCTCGAACCATAGCTGCAGCTTATCCACCATTTGTGTTTGTAGGAATTGGGGCCTACTGATTGTTCTGGTTGGCCACACTTTGAGCCCAGAGCTGGATCACATTCCGAAATTATGCATTCATAACCTCATAGTTCGAGACAGGAGGAACTGCATTAGCATTACGTGCATTAGCATTCCGTGTGTTAGCTCTATGGGAAGCCGTGAGCTGAAACGCATAACGAAATGTTAGAACATAGAAATTAGATCATACTCATGCACGATAAGAGTCGAAAAGAAATTTAAGTTTTTTATTAAAACACTTTGTAGCCTCCCTCTCATAGATGTGGTGCGCTTCACACCCATGAAAGAGACTCTACTTAGTGCGACTTTTAGACATTCTGAGACTCTTGAACCTAATGCTAAGATACCAAGTTTGTCACGCCTTGAGTCTACCCCCTTGACGTAACACGGGACCTAGGATTACGAGTGATCCCAATCTAACCATGTGTCTGGCATATATCAAGCATACTAAGAATAACTAAATAAAATATACACTATGTAGAAGCTAAAACGATAGATAACTGAATATGGGGAATACCCAACTAGCCTAAATAAAATAAACATACTAAGAGTTTAATAATAATGAAACATAAATTTAATAAGTCAAGTTAATTCTATTACTATATATGAGAAGCCTTTAACTGAGTTGAGTTGCTGGGACATGCCCCAGCTAACTTTAACAGAAACTAAAAACTGAAAGTAAAGACTGAAATGGAAAGCATATGTACTGTCCTCGAAATATGAGGACTCACCACTGAAGCTACTGAATGCGGACCGATAATTGATCTAAGCGTGATTTGGATGCTGAGTACCTTAACCTACATCATGAAATGATGTAGCGTAAAGTATGTGTCACTACTTGGAATGTACTGAACATACAGGATATAGATACTAAACTGAACAAATATATAAGCTGGACAATGCATAACTGAGCAATGATATAATCTGAAACAAGATATAGGTATGTACTAAAGTATAACTGACAAGAACTGAACTCAATGCAATGACTAAGTGCTAATCATGAAGATAATAAGTTGAACTGTAAACTGACATAAATATTGAAAACCTGGTCAAATGCACTAAGAGTCTGATTGTGGGAGCTACTATTAACCAACGTAAACCACGTGAGCTAAACATGGAGTCCAATGTATATGCCCCATCGAGAGGATCTAATATACCTTGCCTGGGGTATAAAGGCACGATTGGCGTGATCACCAAATCTGGTGCCCAAGAAAGGGGACTTATAATCCTACGGGGGCACGTAGTTATGGGACTATCAGGGTACACTGAACCCTAGTCCAAATCGATGCTAAGCCTACTCCCAACTGAAAATGTAGCTGAAGCAACATAACTGAAATACAAGATAACTCAAAGTTTTGATATGCAAATCTGAGAATGCAACACTTATGTAGTGATAATGTAACATACCAAATCTGGAGCATGGTTATCTGTTTCACTGACCTAGTAAGTATAATTCATGAACTAAGGGAATTGAAACAAACTAGGGTTGTGAGCTTCATTCAAGGAACTAAGCAAACTTTCCAAGAATCAAGCTAATTCGATTTAGGATACTACAACAACCAAATCACAACAATTACTCAAGGTTTTGGAACCCCTAGGTCTGAAGAAATTATGGAGAATCAAGAATCTGACTGAATTCTAGAGACCTATTGGATGAAAGGAATCCACTATTTAACTACCACATACCTGCTGACGAAATTCACGAGGAAATCCTTTGGATTTTGGAGCTGAAACTTGAAGAACGCCTCTGCTTGTTCTTGGGTATCTAGCGCCTCTGTCTTCTCAATCTTCCCTAAGTTTAGGTGAATAATCATTTAAGGTATGTTCTAACAAGAATATTAGGCTTAAACTGAGTGAAACAACGTAGTTTAGGGACGAAATAATTAGGAAAAATACGTAACTACCCCTAAGATAATCCTCCACTGCCGACCTATGGGCCCAGACTGACAGACCGTGGTGTGATCGACAGTCCGTCCTGGTGGTGTTTTGTCTGGCTTAGAGAGTTGGAACTGGGATCTTAAACCACAGGCCCTCAACCACGGATCGTGGTCTGACCGGCGGTCCGTTGTCTAGACCGTGGTCCTGGACTTTCTGGGCAGTTCCAGGGTAACCAACCACGACCCACACCTATGGTCCATATTCCTATCCACGGACCGTGCGTGGCCTCCGTCGGTGGCACCTACAACTTCTGGAAAATGTTATTATTCCCCTTTCTCGAATCTGGGGTATTACAGCGTCCCTATAGAGATCATACATTATTTATTATATTTTTGGACTAACAATTGGGTCACTTGGTTGTACATTTGGTTTTTATGCAATTATTTGGTATTTCAGAGCTTTGGAACCTTGAACAATTGATTTCGATCAAAAGTTTGGGATGATTACCTCGTAATCTAATTCAATCAGTTCCATCAGCTCCAAAAGGTTTGTTTTAGCAAAGTGGCTTGGTCGGTTCGACTCTCGCTACTTTAAGCATGAGTTTGTGCAATTAGGTATGTTAACTTTTAAGTATTGTCCTAAGTTTGACCTTGGTCAGCATTCTTGTTACACATTCCCGAATGAGAATATCTACAGCGCGGTTAGCTCTGGAATGTCTAGTTTAGTCTATAATGATTCTTCGTGCAGATTTTGAGGCTGTCGATCTAATTTTGAAGCCCATTATGGATTTTAGCTTTTAAATGTAGTTTTGGTGTGAGGCCCACTTTTTGTCAGGACGAATTCATATGATGTTTCTACTGCTTTATTTAATCCAGAGTATCAAATTTGGCAGAAAAATGTCCTTTCACATTCGGGGCTATGGGTAATGTTCACGAAGGCCAGGTAGCCTAGCTAGCACGTTCGCGGTGCCTGTATTTGTGTGATTCATTACCACGTTCGTGAGGCCACGATCCTCTTCTACCCACAATCGAGGGGACCTTGATCATTTTCTTATTACAATAACTTCATATAGCTATGTTCTAAAGCTACTAGTTTTTTTCTCCATTAGTATCTTGCATATGCTTCATACCTTTCTAACGCAATTTACTAACTTTAACCCGGAGGGAGGGGGGATGCAACTAATTACATATGTACAACCATATTATAAAGTTTAATTGAGATAGATTTGTACATTTTTTTTTTCTTAACCACATTAGGAGAAAATTTACCCATAAAAGAAATTAACATTATATATGTAAATGAATTTAAGTGCATAGTTGTTTTTCATCTATCTTTAGATTCAATCGGTTTGTATAACTTTGAGATCGAAGTGGCATAATGAGTACACGAGGGTTTTCTTTGATCCATCATTTTCACAGTCTTATAAAAGATTTCAATTGATTTGTAATTAAGGTTACACAAAATTGGAGCCAGAAAAGGAATAAATCAAATTTGGGAAAGTACCCAATAAAGCTAATATAATTGAGTAAAATTAATTTTGTTTTATACAAGAAAGGAGCCCCATTTGTGTATATGCTCTCGATAAAAAGTGGTACTCTGTTTCAACACATGTGTGGATCTTACTGAAAAATCTGGCTCAATTTCTCTTGGAATCCTTAATTTGCCAGTAAAGTCAATAGATATTAGAAAAAAACTTGTATTACAGAGATTCCATCATCTTGTAGAGAACTACCCTATAATTAAGTATGATGCCCTCATTGGAAATAAAAAAGTATTAATGAGTGCATAAGAAATTTCTTTGATCATTCACTAGATCAATAAAAGACCTCAATCGACTTACGAATCAAGACTACACAAAACTTCATGAATGACTAACGATAAAAAAACAAAAATTTTGACCGAGAACTTCATATCCTACTATTTTTTTGTTTAAAACTTTAGATGAAGGGATGACTGAAGACTAACCACAAATAACTTAATAACAATGTCGAGAATTGACAATTTTAGAAGTTTCAACCATGGGTAAAGTTTCCTCCATTCATAGATCCAAATTCAACAACTCTAGTTATATTCAATGATAATTATTAGTTCAAGAACTTTCCTCCTCGTCTGTCTCATGGACAACAATTAAATAAATCTTGAGATGCTAGGCCATAAAAATACTTCTTGTTTTTTCTAACTTTCTCCATCTCCAACTTCATTATCAACATCTTCTCCAATATGTGCTTCTCTAACGGTATTTGTGAGCCAAGTTGCATTATCTTATACATTTGTATTAATTCATTTCATTCTCATTTATTGTTTGAAATTCTTTACAAAGATCTTCAAAATCATCAAAGAACATTCGATCTTCCCTCGACATGTTTACGGTAGTGATCTTCCAGTTTCACTAAAAAAAAATTCTTTATTTTTTGTTTACTTGTAAATAGAAACATGGGTTTACACTTGTGAAAAAAGCATAACACCAACATATACTTCAATCCAAGTTGTAAGTTTTTATGCATACTAAAACAAGGTTTTTTCCTTTTCGAGAAACTAACATTACTTGCGTTCTTCGACTCAATCAACTTGATTTCAATCTTTTGCTAATTCGTCAGGCTTTCCATATATATATTTTTCTTCTTTAATTGTTTTTTTTTTCGAAATGGAAAACATGACCAAAAAGTGTAACCAAAAGATTGAAATGAAATTAATTGAATTAGAGAAAGCATACACAGTTAGTTTCTCAAAAAGAAAAATAGTTTGTCCCAACAAGCAGATAAGTTTGCAACTTGAACTAGAGCACATGTTGGCGTTACACTATTTTCATCAAGCGGATAGCCATGTTCTTATGATTCCACAACTATAGAAAAATAATTGAATTTTTTTTACGTGACACTAGATGATCAACAACATGATCATGCTGGTGTCAAATCAAATATCTTTGAGGCATTTAAAGATCTCCATAAAGAATTACAAACACTGAATAAGAAAGAAAAAATGAATACTATTGTTTAAGATTATGCACTCTGGCTCAGAAGTACCTCAAGATTAATAATGGAGGAGCAGAAGTTGATAATGAAGTTTCAGATGGAGGAGCATAAAAAAACTAGAAGTGTTATTATGGCCAAGCATATCAAGTTTTATTTAAATGTTTCCTCTAAGACAGAGGAGGATGATAATTCTTGAACTCATAATTATCATGGTTGGAGTTCTTGACATTAGAGTTATGCTTGGAGAAGACTTTACCAGCGATTGATTCTTTTAATGTGGTCAATTCTTGTGTTTGTTACTAACTCACTTGTTGTTAGTCTTCAGTCATTCATTTATAAAAGATTTTAGACAACAAAAAAGAAGGTTATGGAGATCTTATGTTATTATGTCAATCATTTTTCTTTGTTGCATCTCATTGGTATTGCTTTGACTTTTCTAGATTGGTAAATTAATAATAGCCATTTACAGAAATAGTGAATAATGTGAATGTGATGGATCAAAGAAAACACCCGTGCAGTGGTCAGTGTTCTTTCATGGTTCCATCTTCAGGGAGATTGGCACATATACATTTTACATCAAGGCTAGCTCTATGTGAGATAGCGGAATCTTTTGTAATAAGAGTTCATAAAACATTCATTAGCTATTATTATTATTTTATGTAGAATAGAATGTCGAATAAGAATATATGAATTAGCAATGAAGATAGGAGCTATTTAAAGACAAAAATATTCTTTCAAAGTAATTAGTTCATGTATAACAATATTTAAACTATTAATCACCGAATAACAATCCATCACTATTAATTCACCTGGTAAAAATCCATGCATCAAAATCTCCACAAAAAATCTCTACCTTAGTGAACCTTGAGATTGCAAATGTGTAAAACTACTGGTCAGCTTGGGAGGAAAATTGTAAGTTTGGACTGGATTTGAAAGGTCAAAATGGGTTCAATTAATCAATGAGTCGTTGTCCAACCCAATCCAAAATTTGTTGGACTGGGATGAGTTGGATCAAAATATGGTTAAAATGGGCCATAACACAGCCTGCCCAACTCTTTTAAAGATTTAGATTGTTTGTTTAATTTTTAGTCAAGTAAAAAGTTTCCATGATAAAACAAGGCTAACATGTCATATACAAGAGGTATACCAAAAAAAGTGAAACCTACAAACAAAATTAAAGTGTGAAGTAATGCTTGCATTAGTTTTGCTAAGATTTTTTTTATGTGTTTGAGTTGTTGTATTAAAAATAAAATGCATTATGTAACTTCCATAAAAAGTGTTTGTCTAAAAACTATCTTACACACTCTTTAGCTTTGGAAAATGTATGGGGAAAGATTTGTGGGGTATTAATATTGTTAATCTGTTTAATACGTGTGTTGAAACACTTTATTTTACTAATAAATGAAAAATTCATGGTATTAGTAATACACACCTCAATATACAATAGAGTGTATAACTAATGCAAGTTTTGTGATACTTCTGGCTATAAAAGTATAACAAAGAAGGTACTAATAGTAGACAAGGCTAATGCATGTATTATTTTTCAAATACACACCAAACGACTTTTTTTCTCTGTTTATTACAACAATTTATTTTTTTGCACATCGTAACTTTAATCTAAATATTCACATGTATAATACAACGAAATGTGTAGTTTCATTCCAAAAGTATTACAAACTTGCCTGTTTCTCTACCTTTCTAAAGCCTATAAATAATCAAGTACATCAAAGATGTCTTCTTTTAAGCTAATACATCATCTTGTTCCTTTCGTCCTAGAATGGTCAATCATATGCATGTCGGGACAAATTTCCATCTCTCCTCCTTCTTTGTGACATTTCTATCCTTGTTCCATATGCTGAAAACCCATGTGATGCTTCCAAGTTTTACCCATATGATTCCTTTTAGACAAATGACCATTCAAAATAGCTTATATGTCCATTTGCAATGTAATAAAAAATGGTTGGTTGTCTTTTTTAGATCCCTACACAAAAATTTTGGTTTGTAATAACATACCCAATCAGTCATGCTATTTAGGGAAGGCAATGGGGAGGGGCGAATGTGGGTGGGGTGGGTTTAAGGCTATGCGGGGAAGGGTGGGTTTAATGTTGTGCGGGGTAGGTGGGATGCAAGGGGGGGGGTTGAAGTTTGTTTTTATAAAACAAATACGGGGAGGGGCGGGTTGCGGGTATATGTGATTTTATGTGGGTTCAAACTTAATTTATATATTTTTACATGTGATAATAGTGCTATAACATTATTGATTAACATATTTTTTTTAAAGGTACTAAAATATTCAAGATAGTAAATGAAAATGGTTCAATAAATAAAATACAATTTCTTACATGTTTCCCAATTGACCTCTTAAAAATAAAATTTTAAGTCACTTTCCTATTAAATTAATACAACTTAAAGTAAAAATGAATTTATTTTAATGAATTTTATTTTTACTATCAAACTTAACTAGAAAAAGAAAATATTTAAAAAAATATGCCGGGCGGGGTGGGGTAGGTTGAAAAAAAATCTTATGCGGGGTTGGTCATTGCGGGGCGGATTAAAAAGTTTACAGGTTAAGCTCAACCCGCCCCACCACCACCCAAAACCGCCGCATTGCCATCACTAATACTATTCAACTATACATATTATAGTGGCTAGTATTGATTCCATGTTCTTCTTCGAATCTGGAAATGACCTCATTGTGTCAGGCCTCGATACCAAATTGTTAGGAGTTTTAGAGAAGAATCAAGTCATAGGACGATGATCAAGAAAATATAAATCAGTTTATTTGAGTTTTCTTTGTCTTTGTTCGAATTCCTAGAACAATCTATTTTGAATATAACTCTAACTCATTAAAGAAATGTTGAAACATAAGATTTCAATGGATGAGGGAACTACAATAATATGTTTTTTAAATTAAAATATGACCTATTTTATTCCACAAAATTCCTTTTAAATAGGGAGTCTTACTACACCAGTAAGAAGTCTAATCCTTATAAAACTAAGAATCAAAAATCGTCTTCTAGAAAAATAACAATTGCTAAGCCTAATCCTTATGAAACAAAATAAAAAAAAATCCTATTTTATAATAAAATACATAAAGCTACTAAAAATATTATTAAATACTTAATTTAATTGGCTTTCTTTCAAATAGACGACTTGCTCACAAACGCAACCACAACAATCTAACTTTTAAATAGACTGAATTTGTACTGATCAGGATGGACTGAGTTAATAAATGAGTGGGCCATTAACCCAGTATTTAGGAAAGCACTCGTTTAACCACTTTAAGTGTGAAGAGGAGCTTTACGATGTAAGGGCCTCAATGCATTAGTAAGTTTGAACCAATCACTCATTTATGATAACTGTGATATGGATTTATCAGATAAGGAAGTGTGAAAGAGACTTTTTTAAGGGAGATTATATTGGAGTTGAAGAAAATGATGATGAATATAGTGGTAAGGGAGAATACAAGATTCTAACAATCATTTCCAAGTAGATCATTTAGAAGAACAAGAAATAAATGTTTAACCATTAATAACTTTGATTTTGTGATATCTACTTTTTAGTTTATAATTTGAACTATTCTCTCTATTTATGTTGGTCATTTTTCAGTTAAATTGTGCTTCACTTCAATAAAGACAACACTTCGCTTACAATTAATGTTTAAGCAAAGCAAGTCTTGCCACTTTTTTCCACTTCACACTTCCATGAACACTACAATAACCTACCCAAACTTGTATGAATTGGACACATCATATTTTATAGGAGATTTTTAACTCCAATAAAAAAAACACAGAAAATTATTTACTTTTATAAACATGAGTCGACACCTCCTCTCTTGACTTCTATGGTCTTTATCATAGTAGGGTATAGTGGAGACCTAAATCAATGTTACTAGGCGCTTGATCAACCATTGTTTTTTACCCACACACTATATTTTTATGTGAATACTAGAAATAATATATAAAGATATTGATTGATCACCCGATATTAGAATGTAATTTATGATTAAAAACAATTAAGTATCCATGACTCAAAATTCATATTTCACAATGGTCCAACTTAACGATATATTACATTTTAGCATGAACAAGCCTTAAATAAGACCCTCATGTGATATGATTTCCAAGTAAGATATCTACTAAACACATTGTATTTTAGAGCAAAAACATAAGTTATTATCAACAAGACATAAGCTTGACCAAAGAAATTCACCCTAAATTCGTAAACATCAATTGCATACTCAATTATTCATTGTTATTGGAGTGTGCAATCTGGATTGAATTTCCAATTAATAATAAGCCAGATACACAAGAATCTAAATATTTCGAAGCTTATCTAAGCCATAATCTACAAAATGTGAAGAGATTAGCAAATCAATGTTTAGAAGTACCTATCTCTTAAGAGGGTGACAACTGATTGGGAGGGTATATGTGTGTCTCCATACTTTGCTTTATTTTGAGCTCCTCCTCAAACTTCTTCAATATCTCGTTCCACATACTCTACAATAATATAACAATAATTTATACACATGATCTCTCTTTGGCATAAACAAACAAGCATAGTGTAAGAAAAACAAGATAATAAGACCTTGTAGTGAAGTTCAGTGCGATGAATAAGATAGAATCCATGATTGCCTCAAAAAATGTTCCTGATATTATTATAATATATCTCCATCTCGGAGATTTCATTGCTTTGTTCCTTCTTATCTCCGTCTCCACCTCCACCTCTACCTGCGCCTCCACCTCTGATTGCTTTCCTCAAATTTTTACCATGTGTACCCTATGTCCCAACTATCAGTTTATTGACTTACTCATAAGATAGGGCTCTTCCAACATGAGCCAAAACTCACTCGTATGAAAAGGCTCTTCCAATGTGTGCCAAAACTCAATTATATGATGGACTCTTCTAACATTGCCCAAATAAACAAGTTTTTACACAGATAAATTATTTTTTAATTGTGGTATTTAGTTTTGTCCTTTAAATTGATTTTTTGATTTAATTAAAATTTGTAGATCAAAGTATTTCGTTATGTCCTAATTTTGGAATGCAGAAATTTAGAAAAAAATTGTCTTGTTCGACATGAGTTGTGTAGTATCTAATTCGGAGAGTATAAGTTACTTGTTTAATATAAGTATAGAGAACATTTTATCTTATCCAATATGAGTTTAGAGAACTTTTATCTTATTTAACAAAGTTCATTAGGATAATTTATGTCACTAAGAGATAAGTTTATGGTTTTTAAATTAAACGTATGTATCCATTAATATTAGTTCAATAGAAACTTAGTTATTTCGTAACTTATGGATTTTGACTTTTTAAGGCATAATGTTCTGAAATTGAATTTATGACTTGTAAGACATAATTGGTGTGTTGCGAATGTTTTCTTCAAAATATTTGTTTTCCTCGTATGAAATAAATTGTGTCATGCGATTTTTATTTTAATGTCAAGGGTATCTTGGACAAATTTATTTTTAATTACTTAAAATGTTTAAAGATAAAAAATAAAATCATCAATTCAAAAGATAAAATTGACAACTACCCTAAAATAGAGATATTCAAACTTGAATGACCCACAAATAAATTCAAAAGTGATGGGCTTTTGGGAGCTACATGGAATCCCGCTTATTTTAGTTGGAACTCCGATTCCTTTTTTTCTGTTGCACAACAATGTGAAAATTAAACAAAATGACCATTGAATTTTGTTTTTTAGTTTAAAATAACTTAATTATAACTTATAACAAAAATGTATCCCTTATGGCTTCTTTGTTGTTGAAAAAATTCATCTTCAGTATCCCTCACTTTGATAGTTGACTTGATGAAGTGTGGATCCTTTAGAAAATAAAATAAATAAAATAATGTGTTAAATCACTTTTTATAAGAGTATTCTAAAAAAAAGAGTACTTTTATTTATTTGAAATATAACTGATTTTTTTACCATTTTAATTTAGCATATTCTAAAATCAGTACGCTTAATGAAGGACCATTAATTAAAAAATAACTTATAATCTATTAAAAGTGCTTAGAGAATTCATCTTAACCTTTCAATCAATAATAATGACAGCTAACTGCAACTCACAATTTTAACAAAGAAAAATGAACTTGGATGGAGATATGCAAGCATTCCACTGCGTGAAAGATTACATTTACAAGCACAAGTGATAAAAGATTTTACATGCATGGGTAGTCGAAAAGGAGATTAATTCCATGAAAAATTAATTCGTCTAAACTTACACTTCACTTAAAACGTATTAATGGTCAAAATCAATTACAAAACTTAACAAGACTTGAGGTCGATCCCACAGGGAATGTAGAAGAAATAAGTCTACTAGCTCTAGGGGTGGCATGGGGACCGGGTCGGCCCGGCCCGGCCCGCAACCGGCCCGCCGGACCCGGTCCCGTCGGACCCGGTCCCGTTTGAATCGTGCGGGATGGGGCCTTCGAGATTAGGGGACCGGTACCGGTCCGGTTCACCCGTTGGTCCCGGTCGACCCGGCCCGGTCCCGGCCCGGATGAACCAGCCGGTTCGCGGGATCCCCTAACAATTTTTTTTTTTTAAATTCTATCCGTTGGGCAACGGCTAGTGGGCCCCACCAACGGATATTTTGACAGTTTTTTCCCGCAACCAACACCCCCTACCACCCCTACTTTTAATAATTTACTTTAAACCCTTAAGTTATTATAAATACACTTTAACCCACTTTTAATATTATAAATACCCCTCTATCCCGTATTATTTCTTACAAAATCATATATTCTCTCATCTATTTTTTATATTCTTTCAAGTCTCAACTCTCAATCTTAAGTCTCAAATCTCAATATTTTATTTCATTTAAGTTTCATATTATATCATAATAGATATATTTCAATTCTAAGTTTTCATATTATATATCATAATATATATATCTAAGTTTTCATATTATATTTGCTATCAAATATTGGAGTTCCAAATTACAAGTTACAAGTTACAACAAACTACAAGCCTCAAGAATCGGTTATAACGTCTGCTATTAACGAAAACGTTTGGTACATTCGTTTCATAATATTTATATTTTATTTTTCATCATTAATTTTTGTGTTATTATTATTTTTATATTATACTTTACATATAATTAAATATGAGTTCTAACAAAAAAGATACCGGTAAAGGAAAAGAGAAGGAACCAAGTAGCATTAGTAGATTATTTAATTTTACTAAAAAAAGTAGTAAGGAAAAAAATAAGAGTAAATGTGGTG
>NC_064289.1:47700580-47775824 GCF_019186545.1 Solanum stenotomum | reverse complement strand
TTTTAAGAGTTGAGCATTGAGTTTGAGAAAGAGTATAGCTAAGTTCATTTTCTTTAAAATGATTTATGGGAACTAAGTATTCCCAAGAGTAAATATTTTCACATTTAAACAGGAGAGGAAACGCCGATTTCCAAATGAGTTTTCATGAGCAGTTTTGAGTTCCATCTCTTTTTAGAGATAGATTATTGAGTAATAATCTCAATCCATAGAAAGAGGAAATGTTTTCTTTAAAAATAATGATCTAAGTATATTTTGGGAGTAGTATTGAGCACCGATATGGGGAGAGTTCATGCAACTCACAACCCCCATAAACCATGTAGCCAACGTGGGTAGAAAGGGTCATATGTTTTAGATGATTCCTTAATGCTTTTAGCATAGACTACTGGATCCACTTAGTTGAGGAGTTCTATACCCCGGCAAGGTATAGGACAGTTCTGCCAGCGTTGGTGAGACGTTGTATCATCATTTATCTCATAGTGATGGTTGTCAGTTAGACAATCTCCCAAAGAGAGTTTACTGTATTTTTACATACAACTGAGATATTATTGTATTTTTAATACATTGAGTTGTTATCTACTGCCTTAAATGCTTTATATAAACTACATTTTTGTTGTTGTTTATTTACTACATTGAGTTGAGTACCCATGAGTTGAGTTCAAATGAGGTAAGTGTTTCTTTCAGATTCTAGTTCAAGCTTAAGTCTTGTTTAGATTTCCCCTCACTTGCTCGTACATTCCATGTACTGATGTCATTTTGCATGCATCTTTTATGATGCAGATACAGTAACTAGGATCAACATCCAACGCTTCGTTGATCTAGTTGAGCTTCAGAGATTTTAGTAAGTCTCCTTAATTTCGGAGGATCCCTTTATTTTTGTAACGCATCGTATTCTACGTGTACTAGTTCTACTTATATGATGCTTAAAAATTTCCTTGTGGTATAGTTATGGACTCAGTTTCCTATGCAACTAGTGACAATAGAATAGATTTAAAGTGAATTGTCTGTAGATTTTAATGTGACCCGATTAAGTTGAAGTTGATGGAAGTATTTAAACTTGAGATCATAATTTGGTATTTGAATCTAAAGTTTAAAATGACATAGTGTATATAAGTTTTAATTTAAGTAAAGGTAGTAAGGTCTAGAAATGGAATAAAATATTGAGGTGCTTGCTTGACTTCACTAAGCTAGTAGATGACAAGTAGCTGCATCACCTACTTTGACTTATTGACCAGCCCAAAGGACCAAGTAGGTGTATCACCTACTAAGACTCTTTTGACCATGTTATTGGGCCAACTACACTACACCTACTTGCATTAATCTGGTCCAAGTTGAATAGAAGAATAAGGGGAAAATGGACAGCCAAGGCCCAATCTCTCCAAGCCCACAAGAAATAATTTGAATGGAAAAGTAGGTGCATCACCTACTTAAATGTGTGTCCTCAATTAAAGACACATGTTTGGCTGCAAAAGAAGTACAAGAAAGGTGGCAAAAGGCCCAATGTTCTCAAGTCCAAAAAGGCCCAAGTGAAAAGTCCAAGTAGGTGGGTTACCTACTTGAAAGATTATGGCCCAAAATGAGTGAGAAATTCGGCCAAAGCAGGTCGCTTTAAAAGTGATTGATATCAGCTTTTTCCAACCATTTTTACTTTGCCAAAAATCTGATTTCTAGAGCTTTCTCTCTTCGCTCTCTTAGCTTCATAAAACAACTTTTAAATACTATTAGGGTTCTTGAATATTAGGGAGTTCAAGCTATTGGAAGGTATAATACAAGACAAGTTAAGGAGGACAACCTTTACGTTGAAGAATCCAAGTCAAGGTAACCTACTACAATTTTCTCCCTCTTCTGCTTGAGTTAACTAGGACACTTGGTAAGTGTTAGTGAGTTGGAAATTGTTACTTTTACATGGTGTAATATTGGGGAGGATGTTCTGGTGGTTAGTGCATGTTGGGACAGTCGTGGAGGGGAGTCCTCTTTAAATTCAGTCATGAGCTTGTTTGAGCACCTTAAAAGTAATGTTAACTCTTCAAGTACTGGTGATCAGAAACCATGATTCATATTTCTTCTATTACATTATTATGTTTAAGGATTGTTTTATATATGTTATGATAAGGGATGTGACTGGATGTGCGGGGAAGTTATGGAGACGTTAAAGGACTTAAATATCGCAGGGAGTTTTGGGGAGGACCTAATACGAAGGTTGTACAGTATATAGACGCGGTTTAAGGGAAAGGGAAGGAAAGAAAACATTGACTAGATAAATTGCATGCTTATTGCTTGGTTACTATTTTGGTGAGATCAAGTAGCTCAAATTGATTGATTAGCTACTAATACTAGTCTTACAACTTATTTTATTATAGATTAGTAATCTGAAGAGAAGGAGCTTAAGTCATGCTTTTTGAATTGTATAGCAAGGTATGTAAGGCTATTCGATTTCCTATTTCTTTGGCATGAATCCAACACTTGCATTACAAAAGTAAGCTTTCAGAGTGCCCTTGGTAGTGACTGATCCATAGTTGCAGTTCCTACTCCCTAGAGCATTAAAGTGAGTACTCTAATATGAGTTTGTTACTAAATGTACGTGCTTACTCTACCAAGTATTAGCATGCAAGGTTTAAACTTGTTTCACCGTCAAAGTACCCTTGGCACGTATATCCTTTATATATATCAAAATGATCCTAGATTACACATGGTACATATGTTTGTATGTTGGATATACAATCTACCCATATCATGCCAACTTGCTTCAATTATCTATATCATGCCAACTTGCTTCAATTATGTTCCCTTTATTGGTTATTACTCCCATTGTGTTAGACTATAATGTTACCTCACAAGATCCCTACTTGCTCTGTTGTACATTTTATATGTACTTACTTGGAATATGTATCCGTCCATAAGTTGAATCTACCCACATTCTCCCTTGGTTCCACTTTCATGTATACCTTTTATTTGATATTAGTTAGTGAGTATCCAGCTACCATATAGAGTTCAAATCTCTTGGCTGAATGTTAAATGTTTTCACTTGATATGTTCTTCAATTTGAGATGTCAAAATGCTTAACTGAGTGATATGCTCGTAAGTTTTACATGTTCATGTCACATTTGCTTCCCATGTCATTGTTATTATCGTAAGTCCATATTCATGTCTTCTACTGTTGGTCCATAGTTCCATATCTCAACAATGATTATGACCAGCAAAACAACAATTTCAAAAGAGATAATGATCATCAAAAGAACAATCTCAAAAGAGTTACGGTTATCCAAAGAACAATCGAGAAAGAGTTATGAGCATCAAAACAACAATCTCAAGGATAAAGAATTTAAGTGAAGATATATGTATAATTATGTGTGGCAACCCAGGGAAAAATGCCTAGCATAGGTTGATCCCAATTGGTATAGTAGGGTGGCAGCTCAGGGGCGAAAGCCTAGCATGGGTCGATCCTAATTGGTATAAGAGGGTGGCAGCTCAGGGGCGAAAGCCTAGCATGGGCCTATCCCAATTTGTGGAATTATAAGGACAATATCCTAGGGGTTAAAATGCCTAACATGGGTTATCCTCGTCTACTGCTGATCAACTGGTCATTTGTATCATATGTCTTATAAATATTATAATGTAAAGAAAATTAAACAAAAGAATATAACATACACGATTCCACAAGTATAAGCAAATGTGGTCTCTAATCCTTATCTATTTCTATTTGGTTTCACTTGAGCTCTCATTTTACATATGGTTGTATTATGCCTTACATATTCAGTACATTCTTTCGTGCTGACGTCCCTTATTGGGGATGCTGTAGGTACATGCACTCAACTAGTAGATCTCCCCAATAGAAGCACATGATACTCAACGGTTGTTGGTGAGCTCTAGGTTGATTCGGGGCTTTGCCGAGTCTTTACTATGCAAATTTCATAGTGGTACAGTCATGGATTCCAGTAGAGGCTTTGTAGACATTGTAAAGCTATCATCTGTATTCATAGTTTTACTTGTCACGTGTATCAGTTCAGCTAGTCAATATGTGTTGTATATGAAGCTTCTCATCAGTAAATCTATCTGCGTAGTACTTTACTTTCTAATCATAGGTTATTTGTAAAACATGTGTTCATATGCTACTTATCCGCCTTACCTATGGTTGGGGTATGAAATTTTGTTTTTATTCAGTTTTGTTAGGATGATCGGGGGCCTTGTCCCTACGTCCCCCAGAGTATTAGAGGTCTCATAGATAGATAGACAGTAGTTCATGAGTCTTTTCCATTTTCAGTTTTAAATGTTTAAATACTTGAGTTGCCTCTTTGGCTAGTTGAATGTTTCCTTTATAACATTCTGAGTTTAGTAAATGAGTTTATCTCTTAAATTATTTTAAATGTTCGGTAAAGTCTTCTACTAGTAGTTGAGCCATGCCAGGCAAAGGGTTAACTTGAGCTAGCAATGATTCTAAAGTACCCACCACATCCAGGGTGTAGGCTCAGGGTGTGACACTTTTCCTCTTAGAGTGTGTACATTATTAACCCTTGTTTCTCCTATAGAAAACTATCCCCTATCGCGCTCAAATCTTCCGAATGAGTTATAGAATATGAAGTTCATTCGTTTCTAGATTTTCCTAATCATATCCTTCTCTCCTAGAGGCTTTTGCAGCTCGTCTAAGTATTTTGCTTCAGCTTGTGGAGACTCATCGTGGAGAGTAAATTCAAGTTCCCTTTTCTTTTAACTTCTTTATTTCCTTCTATGTGATAACACTCAAATATCTATTCAAAGCCAATGAAAAGAGGCAGCGATCGTCGTCAATAAAAATACCCAACTAAGAGTCACTGGTCGTATCCCACAGAGAACTGAATATTGTAGAAAATTCTTTATCAAAAAATTTGGATCCTAAAATCATTATTTGTAGTAGTAAAAACAAGTGAGTGGATGATTCCACCAATATAATCAAAAGGATTTTGTTATCAATGGTAACAATTAACTAATATTTCGGAAACTTTCAAAAGTAATAAGCAATATAGGGGTGCAGGGATTGGATATCCATGTCGCATAGGGGTAATTGTGATTCTCTATCGTGGCGAACATTCATGAATAGGCCGGGTCATCTTCAATGGCACTAATCTTCATTCGATCTCATAGCATCCTTTCATAGAATCTCCTTTCGGTTTCATTCATATGTTATACTAAACAAACCAATACCTTACTCTATTCTCTCTTTTGATGCATAAATAGGGAAAATAGATACGACCCATAACCTCTATTTTCAAGGAAGTTATAGACATCAAACCTAAATTTCTATTATTGGACTAATTACTCACTCCAATTAATCTCTTAAGAGCAACGATCTGAGATCGGAAGTAGGAACTAAGTTTGCAACCTTAACACATAAATTAACCTCATGCTAATTAGCCCAAATTCATGTATGAACAACAACAAAATAGTGCATAACACAATACCCATAACATTAAATCAACACCCAACCCCATAATTGCACCCTTATATCTTGGAATTTTAGCCACCCATCACAAAAAAACAAAGAAATTATACCTTTCATGAAAGTAGTCATGGGTAACATGAAATTAAGAAATTACAAGCAAACCCACTTTGAATTCAACTTCAATTTGTCAATTTCAAAAACAAAGTTGAAAAACCCAAAAAAAAAAAGAACTAGAAAGTGTTATTCAAAAGGTAAAGTGTTTTTTCTTCACTTGTGCATACACCCAAAACTATTACAACTAACGTGGCCTCTATTTTTCTCTTTCCTTTGGGTTTGTTTATAGTTCCCCAAAATTTGGTCCAAAACTCAATACGCTACCCATTTGGTGACATTAGTCGGGAACGCCGATCACAATGGGTGGATCACTGATTCCTCTCAGGCTCACCTTTCTTTCTCTAGATTTCAGGTGTTAGAACCTCAATCAGTGAGCTCGTTCGAGTCTTCCCTTGACATTAAGTGTATTTCTGAGTACCACCTTAGTTCTCCTTTCAAGCCTTTAAATTTTCTCCTTGCACTGTCACTTTTGGCGATGGATAACAAGTTTTCCATTTTTATTTGGTGAGTCGCCTTTTCTTTTATGAGTTCACTGACCTGCCTCAATTAATGTAAGTGTTGTACACCGTTACTTTGGGCGAGGTCATGCTTACAATGAGATCCATCTTTATTGTTTGGTGATCATCAGTGTATTCTTTCAAACATTCGTCCTTGCCTTTTCCTTTATATTTCATAGTTATCAAAATATCATTAGAACAAGGCATAATTAGGTATTGAGGACATTAATGGTCGAGCTAAATAGGCTTCAAATGAGTGTAAATTTACCACTCATTAATACCTCCAACTTAAACTTTTGTTTGTCCTCAAGAAAATCAAGAACACAATTAGCTCAATAAGGGTGTCTACAAAAATATTCAATAAGAGAGCCTAACATGCAAGTGGCATTACTAGACTACTCTCAACAACATGCTACACTCAATCATGATCAAAATGTTTCAAATAATGACTAGTTGGTTTTAACACAAGTTCAGGCATACTATAGCTTATTTTCTAATGAAAGACCATGTTTGAACAAGTACATTCAAGTGTCCTCACATCAAGAATGATTGCATGTTCTTCCAAAGCAAATCAACAAAGAAATAAGGAATCTATACAACACTCTCTCTCTCTCAAAAAAGAAATATATGCAAGCTTAATCCCATAGGTTTGCCCATATTTTTCAATCATCACACAACCTAGTGCATACAAGGTCTCAAGAGTCTTGTAGGCTTGTAATGGGGATGAGGGTTAAGGTATGGTCAATTTGGCTTAGTGACTTCAGCTTTTCAAAGCATGGTTGCAATCATCTTAACCTCTTCTCAAGTACCTTTCATTCTTTTTCATTCGAGAACTCAAACTGACTTTTGACTCACTTTGTTCAGAATCCCTATTATTTCATCAACTTCTCTTTTTCATTTCAAATATTCAAAATAGATCACCACAATATTTTTCTTTTCCCTTTCTTTTTTCCTAGGAGGGTTTCCTTCTTTTTGTAACAAGCTTCAAAGTTGAGTCTCATTTCATCTTTATTTGCCCTTCATTGGGCTTTCATTTCTCCTTCCCTTCCACAACCCTAGCTTAGGATTTTGTCCTAAGTTGTCTATTCAAACATAACAATGTTTCAAAAAGAATTTTGGGTTACAAGGTGGGGACAATTTAGTTCAAGATGTTTTAATTTTGTTTTGTCAACAAATGATTTTGGCTCAAACTGATGTCAAAATGGATGCATGCCCTAGGAAAGTAGTCACAAATTATATGGAAATTTGGGTTGTCCCTTAGAATTGTTGCCCAAGATAACGATTTAAATTTACCAAAGTTAAGACAATTAGACTAACAAATAAAAATCTAGGATTCTACAAACATGCTTTCATGTTAGACTGAACCACACATGGCTCATTTAGCACAACCCGATAAGATCAAAAGTTTATGTATGATGTTCATTTCGAGGCTCACATCAAAACAGAGTTAGTCAACAAAAGATTCAAAGAGATCTCTCAATAGTGCAACCACATCAATTTCATTCTTGCAACACCAACACTATAAATCATGCTCATTATGACTACTATTCAAGACATCGATATTGAACATAATCAATCCTCAAAATATTATCAATGTAGACTAAAAAATTTCACAATTTTCAAAATTCATGGGGTAGTTTCAAATTTGAGGAAGAACAAAAGAGGCAACAAGAAATAAAAACAAACCAAATGAAACACTCTAATGTAAGAAAAAGTAAAAACTACAATCATCAAAAACATAAAAATAACAAATTACAAAGCAAAACGGGAATATAGGCACAAAGTCCCTCACCTCAACAAAAATAAAATCCATTTCCTTAATGAAAAAGTACAAAGTACAGGAGGAAGAGTCATAATGTCCTGTTAACATGTTAAGTTTATGGAGTTCTATAAACGAGAGGAGTCTCTGGAAGAGTAGACTAATCTGGGGCTTCAAAGCCCGACAATAGTATCACATGTAGCAGCAATTTGGCATTAGTGCCCTGGACATCATGGGATGAATGGTAAAGTTTAAAGAGACTCCACAGGTGCCGACTGTAGAGGTCTCTAAAATAGATCTCTTAAAGGTATCTTGGACAATCATCTCCTCTGTGTCCTACAACGCCATAAGTGTCTACACAATCCCATGCTCATCCTCATCTCTACTTACATAATCCTCATCGGTATCCTCAGCCAAATCATCATCGGCCTCCTCATCATCATCAATAATATCCTTAACAAAAATTGCAACACCGTCAACTATTCTACTTGGTTTCACACTAGAAGAAGGATAATTATTAGGAATAGTTGGTGGCATGGTGGATGAAAAGTCTTGTAGGGGAACATCGCCCCATAGACTCGAAATATCTGTAGATCACAGTTAGTCTACATACACTCGCAAGGTAATAAGTTAACTTCTTATGGTGTCAAGCACACTAGAATTACCCTTGTCCTTCTCTTCTGCCTCTAATTGTGGGACTCAACCAATTCCTCACAATGGGTCACCCTATCCCTCAAAGGGGCCATCACCCTGTCAATTTTCATATCAATCACCATTGGCATGTCCTTATCAGCCCCTGATAGATCAACGGTTGAGTCAAGGGGGCATGGGAAGTATTAACGTGAGAAGGAAAAATAGAAGAAACATTAGTAGTAGTAGGAGTGGGAGGCACTTTGGGAGATTCACCTTCCTACTCCACAAAAGGAAAAGATATGGAGGCATCAGAAGCCAAAGTTGTTGGATCAACTACGGGAGTCCCACATTGATGTGTTCCCGATCAATGATAGTGTTAACTAATACCAAATTGGGATGTCGAAGGATAAATTCATTATGTGAGGACATGATATTTCTTCTAATGAACTCGAACCACTACCGGGCCACAAAATCTGCCATTCAAATACCTCTAAATCTACTATGTCATCCCTTTAAATATGATATTCTATCACAATATTATTCTCTACAATTACTGCAACAAATCTGTATAAGTTCATTTATTTACAACACTATATACAATAATATATACAATCATTCTCTATTATTTCATCACGCTAACATTCCCTGTAAATTGATGATATTCGATCAAGAAGCATCCATTTGCCTAATAGAAATTGATGCTATTTTCATGCCATGGATGTTGTAAATGCATCACCTATATGAAGACCACTAGACACGTGTGGAAGAGTAATGTCACGACCCGATTCTACACCCTAGACGTTGCCGGCACTCAAAAACCATTGTTGGTCCCCAAGCGAACCCTCATCCTGGATGACTATAACCATAAGACTAACTTAAGCATGCAAAAGCTTAAAACTGAATAAAATTCAATAAACTCAACTTTTCAAAACTTTAACTAAAATGAACAACTTAGAATAAAATAATATATTCATTTGCCATGAAACAGGCAACTTAAGTCTTTAAAACATTTAATAAAATAAATGAATAATACAGACTTCTCAACTATATTGACTATCTATGAAGCCTCTAACTGATAAAGATGGAAATCGGAACAAGACCCACGACATCCTGACTACACTAAAAAGTAAATGAAATCCTTCGAAAACAAGAAGGGTCACCATAGCTAAATGTATCAACGAAGCTCTTGTTGATGTTCCTGAACACTTGTGTCTGCATTATGAGAAGATGCATGCCAAATAGCTCAGTACGTGGAATGTACGAGCATGTAAGAGGAATTCTAAACCACAAACATAAGCTTGAAAAGAATCTGAAAGAAACTAAAGAACTTACCTGGCTAAACTCAACTCAAATAACTGAACTCATTTCAATATAAAGCAATTTAAAACATGTGCAATATAAAGCAAATTTGTTTAAAAACATGATGCCAACTCTGTGTGTATGCAAAGATACATATAACTTTGAGATGAATGTAAAAATACATATAATCTGGTGTATATAAAAATACAAAATACTATTGTGGGAGTTTTCTAACCGACAACCATCACATAAGAGCTATTGTGATGATACATCGATCTTTCTCACGCTGACAGCGCATCCTATACCTCACCACAGGTATAGGACCTGAACTACCAAGTGGATCCACTAGTCTATGCGAAAATGATTCATCTAAAAAGTATGACCCTTTTCTACCCATGATGGCTACCTGGTTTATGGGGGCTGTGAGTTATCTAAAACTCTCCCCCATATCGGTGCTCAATACTACTCCCAAAATATACTAGCTCTTTATGTTTTAAAAACATACTTCTTTCTGTGATTTGAGATAATTGCTCAAAAATTTAGCTCAAAAGCTATCTTGGAAATCAAGGTTTACTCTCTTGCTTTATTTTGAAAGTATTTACTCTTTAACTGAAAACTAGCTCAAAGGCTCTTTACTGAAAAACTAGCTCAAAGGCTATTTACTGAAAAACTCAGTTTTTCGTTCATCTTAAATGTGAAAATATTTTAAACTCTTTTGGGAATACCTAGTCCCCATATACTTTTGAAGAAATTAACTTCAACTTTACTCTTTACTGAACTCAAAACGTAAGTCTTAAAACAAAGTTAAAACATTTGTAAAAAACTTCTTAAAATATGGTTCATGCCGAATTAATGACGTGAACGCCTCGATGCAAGGTTTTCAATAACCATAAATAGATCACAATACTTGGAACTCAAGAACTTCAATGATACTACTCATTTCAAGAATGATCAACTCAGAGGGCGCATGCGAAATTATAAGCATGAACTACTCAACTTAAGGACTCAAAGATACTTCTCATCTCAAGACTGTTCGACTTATAGGGTTCATGCAGAATTATGAGCATGAACAATTCAACTCAAGGACTCAAAGATACTTCTCAAAAGAGATTCGGAACTCAACACTTAAAGTCTTAGAACTTGAAAATGCCACTTCTCTAAAGGATACTCAACTTACAACGTTTATGCAGAGTTATGGGCATGAAACAACTCGACTCGATGATCTACATAACAATATGGAACTCATGTATATGACTCTTCTCATTCTCTGAATTACTTCCTCAAAACTTAGTTCAAATCGATAGTTGATCTCAAGGATTCACAATTGAACTCAAGGATTTCTTGAACTCTACTCTTAGCTCTCTCTTGAATGTGAATTATGAATTCTAGAGTTATGCTTCATGGTATGAAGGATCTTGTAATGATAAAGTAGACTCATGAATACATTCTCCTCACTCATACTCACTTGCTCGAGTCTTGAAACAAGTTATTAGAAGTTCTAGAAGACTCCTCAAAGGACTCAGAGGGACTTTCTCAAAAGAAACTGTTTGAGGGAACTCTCAAGACTTGACTCTCAACTCTACCTTGAATGGGATTTATGAATTCAAGGTTGTGATTTGTGATAGGAATGATCTCATGATGTTTAGGATTGATTTTAGATAGCTAAACATGAGAAAAGATAAAAAAATCACAGCTTGGAAGCTAGTCCGCGACGCGGAGACGCATTAAAATAATTGGTCGCGAAATAACTTTTGAGGCAGAGAGGTCTGTGACCTCTCCGCGACGCGAAGACAACTTTATGAAATAGAGAGGCAGGTCCGTGACACGGGGCCAATTGCCAGATTTGCCCGACTTTTCTCTTCTTCATTTTTCTAACCCAAATCGCCTAAATTCGATTCTTTTGCTCAACTTTTCTTTAGGTTCAGATAACCATCAGTTGTACACAAGAATCTAACTTAAAACTACTTTATAGATCAAGCCAATAATCTCAAGAACTCCTAAATCTCAGCCCAATTCAAGAATGAAAGCAAATTCAAGAACACATATCAATAACATCAGATTTTTAACTTTTTAGAACGAACTTAATTCTGAAATTTACATGATTGGTGTGTGGGTGAACAAACCCAACACTATGGAAGCTTACATATCTGAAGAAACCATCTTCTTGAAGCAACTTAAAGGAAAAATCTTGAAAGATGAACCCTAGCCTTAGCGTTTATTGAATCCCTTGAACGTAGAATCCTCGGAGTGGATGAGAGGGTTTTGATTTGTGAAAACTGGTTTTCTATTCGTTTAGGGCAATTTAGATAACCTCCTAAGCGTTTTTAGGACTAAAATACCCATAAAGAAATAATTAAAACGAACTGGGAGTCAGAAAGATCTTTCACCAGGCAATGAGGCCCGTGTTGGCTCCGCATCGCGGAGCTGCTACCAGGTTTGCACGATGTTAGTATATCCATCATAACTTTTTACTGAGAGCTTGGAATTGAGCAAACTAGGTGTTGTTGGAAAGATAATTCGAAGAACTTTCTTAAGGTATCTGGTAGTACACCTAAATCATCCCGATCTAGGAGTTATGGTCGTTTGAAGTAGACCCAAAACTCATACTTAGCTTAACTTGCAAAATTTCAGATTTTGCTATTTCCAATTCAATTCTTTTTGGAACTGAAGGTGCTATGTCTAGTGACCTTAACACTCAAGAAATTTTAAATTCCTTGCAAATATCTCACTCACTACAAATAAGGGTTCGAGTCTTAGTTCAAAAAATTTCTGGGGTGTTACAAGTAATGACTATTTTATCTACAACTTCTTGAATATAATGCCAATCTTCTTCGATGAATTTGGTTATCTCATGATAAACCAGATTAGTATCAATCTGAATAACACTAGTATTATAAGAATGGTGAAGAGTAGGATTAGATTGACGAAATCCAATCTCAGTAAGTAATTAACGAAGCCATACAACCTCAGTGCAAGTGGTAGACATAGATCGATATTCAAGCTTTGTTGATTATTTGGATACACATTTTGCTTCTTACTCTTCCAAGATATCAATGATTTTCTAAGAAACGTGCACCAACCATTGACTAAACGATGAGTATCAGGACATCGTGCCTATTAAGAACCACTAAAAGCAGTAATACAAATAGTAGAAAATCTAGGAAAGAATAATGCATGAGTAGATGTTCCTAGAAAATACCTAATGATGCGAGGAATTGTCAGAAAATTGAGATATTTAGGATCTTGCATACATCCCATATAGGTGATGAGAACAAATTAGGTGGAAGTTTCATATAAATATCTTCTTTAATATCACAATGGAGAAAAGCAATTTTGACATCCATTTGATGAAGTGACCAATTTTGTGAAGAAGCTATGGCAATCATTATTTGGACCGTAATTATATTTCTACTGCTGCAAAAGTCTCTTCATAGCCCACATCATTATCCTATTAATTACTAAGAACAACAAACTAAACTTTGTATTGATCAAGAGATCCATCAGAATGAATTTCATTTGAATAAGCCCATTTATATCCAATTGGATGGACACTTGAAGGTCATGAAACAACCCCATGTGTTATTTTATTTTAAAGGACAAAAGTTCTTCATCTGTTGCTTTCTGCCATCATTAATATTGGCAAACTTGTGAGAAACAAGTTGGAGCAGAAATGGTGGATAGAGTAGAGTAAAGGCATACCAATTAGGAATATGAGATACTCAAGTTGATCGCTGAGTAGCCTTAGAAGGATTAGACCTTAAAGAATTCTAAAAGTCTAGTTATGGTGCAGTCTCAGGTGGTGGATCAATTTCAGGATGGGGTAGAGTTGGCCGATGTCGTTCATACACAAATCCAAGTTTGAACTAGTTAAAAGAAGATGAACATTCCTCAAAAGTAGGATGGAGAGGAGAAATAGAAAATGACTCGCTGTAAGTAAAAAAATACAAATTTTCAAAGAAAACATTTTAGAAACACAAAATTTCTCAAAACATGGATCATAGAAGTGACACCCCGTATGCTAGAAATATCAGCGTTTAGAAAATGAAAATTTGCAGGTGCCACCAATGGGCACCACCCACAGACCGTAGGGTCACCCACGGGCCCTAGGTGGGGGTCCGTAGTTGGCCACCTGCAACCCCTCCTCAGAAACCCAAGAAATCTCAGTTAAGGGTCGACCCACGACAAGACCTACGAACTGTAGGTGGGACCATGGTCTGTGGTTCAAACCCCTATGAACCAATCTCTGAAGCCAAACAATGGTTGACCAGGATGGACCGTAAGTCCATTGATGGTTCGTTGGTTGGCCCCGACCACTTTTAAGTCAGGGTCGGTTTGGTCTTTTCCCTATGCTTTGGACACCTAAACTACATCGTTTAACCCTTAAACTATGTCGATTTGGTAAGTTTTAACCTAGTAACTTAATTAGACTTAACCCAAATCAACTCATTCTCCAAAATTCATCCATGTTGAACGAAAAAAAGGAGAAAAAGTTGACCAACCCTCTCCAAGAACGCAACAGGTTTCCTCCAGTTCCAACCCTGAAATCGGAAGATATCTCCATGAAATTCTTCCCCAGGTATGTCGAATTTCACTGGTGGGTTCCTTTCACCCATTAGGTCACTAGGATTCAATTAGATTCTTGATTCACTATATCATGTTTTGACCTAGAGTTTCTTGAACTTTAGAAAAGTGTTGAGATTCAGCTTTTAGACTAATCCTAATCATATTATCATTTTTTTGAGAAATTGTTGCTTCGCTTCTTGCATGAAACTCAGAACCCTAGTTGTGTAGATTCATTTAGTTCATGAATTACAATTTGCTAGGTCAGTTTATTGAGATATACATGACCCAGTTAAGAATATTTCATTATCTGTAGCGACCCTAAAAATGAACCCGTGAAACTATAGCCTCATGTGTTGGTATTGTAACATCCGACAATTTAAAATGAATATGAAGAAGCTTGAATTTGGAAATGGTCATTTTTGGAAAAATTTAAAATCTGAAAATTTGGCAGTCCAGAATCTGGAAATTTGGCTAAGTTCAAAAATCTGGAAATTTGGCTAAGTGTGGAAATCAGTGAGTTTTTGGCCAACTTTGAGCAGTCATAACTCGTAGCTCAGGATGATCCAGGAGTAGTTCAAGTTATGTTTAGAAAACCCTTGGAATGATCTTTCCAACGCCACTGAGTTTACTCGATTCCGAGTTCGTATGAGCGAGTTATGATCTTTGAAAGTTGGGCAGTTGGAAGGGAGTCCGTTTCGGAAATTTAAGGGCATTTTGGTCTTTTCACAAATCATTTCTTCTGAGGTTATATTGTTGTGTTAGGCTGTTTGTGGATCATTTTTGTTCCATTTTAAAAGAGAGAAAGCTAGGGTTCTTGAGAGTGAAGAGGAGAAGAAGAGGAGAAGAAGAGGAGAAGAAGAGGAGAAAGAAGAGATCAACAAGTTTCCGTCGTGGAATTTCGTCGGGGGTGATCCCAATCAAGGTATGTGAGTTCTTTAGTGTGGGTTGATCCTTTCCCCCACACACCAAGCTCATTTTTATGATTGAGAAAAGATTGGAATTGTTGTTGAAGATGTTGAAGTTGTTAGTTGTTGTTGATGTTGTTAGTTGTGTTGTGGAAGTTATTGTTGGTTGTGGGACATGATTTGGTTGTGTTCTTGAGCTGAAACCTATTGTATATTGAGGGATTTTATGATCCTTAGTGTTGGTTGGTTCATACCCCCACACACCAACTCGTTTTTAATTCCAAGAAAAGATCTATTTTGGTTGTTGAAGTTGTTGGTTGTGTTGTTGAAGTACTGGCTGATTTGGGACAGATTTGGTTGTGTTTTGAGTGGAATCCACTGTAGGTTGAGGGGTTTATGACCCCAAGTGTTTGGGAAATGAACCTTTGAAGTTAAGAGGGTTAGAGTTGGCAACATGAAGGAGAAAATAAAGGCTGCTTTCAGGGAAACAAGTTTGCGTTGCGGCTGTGTTCCCTCTGCGAACAAAATCTGCCTTGTTTTCAGAATTTAAATTCGTAATTCCTCTTAAGTTTAGCTGTCCAAAAATTTTCCTAAACATCATGGGGTCATTCCAAGCACAAATCATTGCCCTTGAATTCATAATCCCAATTTAAGGAGAGTAAAGTTAGAAGTCAAGTGAAGTTAGTTTCCAATTCAAGTGAAGTTAGTTTCCAAGTCAAGTCGAGTTAGAAGTGAAGTGAAATTAGAAGTCAAGCTTAGAAGTTAAGAAGTTAGTTCAAGAAAGTCCTCCAAGCTTTTCAAGAGTCTTTATAGAACGTTTTAACTTCATTCTAAGACTCAAGTTGCAAGTCAAGTAAAGAGTAAAGAGTCAAGAGTTTAAAGTTGAGTTCATTTCTCAAAGTTATTAGGGAACTATGTATTCCCAAAGAAGTTTTAAAGAAATGTCTTTACATTTAAACAAGGTTGGAAACTGAGATTTGCAAAAAGCCTTCGGGCTAGTTTTTGAGTAATTATCTCATATCAGCAGGAATAAATATGTTTTAAAAACATAAGAGCCAGTACATTTTTGGGAGTAGTATCGAGCACCGAATTGGGGGAGCGTTCAAAGAACCCACAACCTCCATAGAACCATGTTAGCCACCATGGGTAGAAAAGGATCATACTTTTTAGATGAATCCTTTTCAGATTAGACTAGTGGATCCATTAGGCAGTTCAGGTCTTATACCTTTGGCCGGGTATAAGATGCTCTGGCAGCGTGAGGTCGATCGCTGTATCATCACTATAGCTCTTATGTGATGGTTGTCGGTTAGAGAAGCTCCCACAGCAGTTATTGTATTTTTCATACACAGAGATTATTGTATTTTTATATACATCAGTTCATTGTATTTCTATATACATTTCAGGCTTATTGTATCTTTGTATACACACAGAGTTTATAGCATGTTTTAAACAGTCTTTCTTTATATCGCACTTGTTTTAAATTGCCTTATATTGAAAGAAGTCAGTCAGGTTGAGTTGAGTTGAGCCAGGTAAGCTATTCAGTTTCTTCCAGATTTCCTTCTAGCCTTTGTTGCTTAGTTTTCCAGCTTGCATACTCGTACATTCCATGTACTGATGCCAGTTGGCCTGCATCGTTTGATGATGCAGATTCAGGTACCCCGGATCAGCATCCTGCACGTCGTTGATCCAGCTGAGCACTCCAGAGTCAGTGGTGAGCCTCCTTGCATTCCGGAGGACTCAATTATTTTGTGTTCTTAGTTTTTGTTTTATTAGGATGTTGCGGGGTCTGTCCCAACATCCATCTCAGTATTTTAGAGGCTTCATAGACAGACAGTCAGTCAGTTAGTTTTGAGTCTCTCATCTATATATATATGTAAATATTCTATTTTGAGATTCGAGTTGCCTTTATGGCCATATTTTATAAGTTAAGTTGTTTTGTAATATTGCATTGCATCGAGTTATTCTGTTGAGGTTTTCGCTGAGTTAAGAAAGCCAGGCCAAGGGTTCGCTTGGGGCCAGAAATGGTCTCTGGGTGCCGGTCCCGCCCAGAGTGTAGGCTCGTGGCGTGAAAAACTTGGTATCAGAGCACAGAATTCAGGAGTCCTAGGGAGTCTATGAAGCCGTGTCTGTAGAGTCCTAGTTATCGGTGTGAAGCGCGCCACATCTATAATTGGGAGGCTGCAACATTTAGAAAGATTTCTCATTTCTTTCACACTCATTTCATGCATTAGAGTTGATCTCTAAAAAGTTTCTTTCTAATCCGTGCTTGCGCGTGTTTTCAGATAATCATGCCTCCACGAAGTGTTGGTAGAGGGTGTCTTCCTAGACGTTATGTTGATGAGCAAGATTTACCTTATTCCCCGGGAGTGCAAGATCAAGGGGAAGTTTCTAATGCCGAGTTCAGAGAGGCAATTAGAATTCTGAGTCAAGCTGTAACTAATCAGATTGGTCAGCAAAGGGGAGCTCGACAGGAAGGAGCTGACACTTCTAGGATTCGTGAGTTCTTGGGGATGAATCCTCCCAGTTTCATGGGTTCGAGCAGTACTGAGGATCCAGAGCATTTCATTGAAGTGTTGAAGAAGATTTTTGATGTGATGCATGTGGCAGATATTGAGCGGGTTGAACTAGCTGCTTATCAATTGAAGGATGTTGCTAGAACTTGGTTCGACCAGTGGAAAGGGGGCAGAGCTGAGAATGCACCACCTACAAGTTGGGCCGATTTTGAGGAAGCTTTCTTGGGGCATTTCTTTCCTCGAGAATTGAGAGAGGCCAAGGTACGTGAGTTCCTCACACTTAAGCAGGAGTCCTTGAGTGTTCATGAGTACAGTTTGAAGTTCACACAATTATCCCGCTATGCTCCGGAGATGGTTGCGGACATGAGGAATAGAATGAGCTTGTTTGTTGCTGGGTTGTCTCGGTTGTCGAGCAAGGAAGGTAGGGCTGCAATGCTTATCGGGGACATGGACATATCAAGGTTGATGGTTTATGTGCAGCAGGTTGAGGAAGAGAAGCTGAGGGACAGAGAAGAGTTCAGAAATAAGAGAGCTAAGATCGGGAACGAGTCCGGGCAGCAGAGAGGTAATTCAAACCGTCCCTCCTTTCAGCAAAGGCAAAAGGGACCTGCTCCATCATTTGCTAGAGCACCTGCACCCAGATACAGAGGTGAATTTAATGTTCAGAATTCGAAGGACTTCAGGGCTAGACCAGCACAATCTTCGGGTAGTGTGGCGCAAGGGAGTAGTAAGCCTCCTGTTTGCGCCAAATGTGGTAGGAACCACTCAGGTATTTGTCGAGATGGCTCCATTGGTTGTTTCAGGTGTGGTCAGAATGGACATTTCATGCGAGAGTGTCCAAAGAATAGGCAGGGTAATGGAAGCAATAAAGCACAGTCTTCTTCAGTTGTTCCACCAGACAGGACGGCACCTAGAGGAGCTACTTCTAGTACAGGTGGAGGAGCAAACCGCCTTTATGCTATCACCAGTCGCCATGAGCAAGAGAATTCTCCGAATGTTGTCACTGGTATGATCAAAGTCTTTGCTTTTGATGTGTATGCTTTGCTAGACCCAGGAGCGAGTTTATCTTTTGTAACTCCTTATGTTGCAAATCAGTTTGAGGTTCTTCCTGAAAGACTTTGTGAACCCTTTTGTGTTTCTACACCTATTGGGGAGTCTATTCTAGCGGAAAGAGTTTATCGTGATTGTCCTGTTTCTATCAATCACAAGAGCACCATGGTTGATTTGGTTGAGTTAGACATGGTAGATTTTGATGTCATTCTAGGTATGGATTGGCTTCATGCTTGTTATGCATCGATAGATTGTAGAACTCGAGCAGTCAAGTTTCAGTTTCCGAATGAGCCAGTCATAGAGTGGAGTAGCAGTTCAGCAGTGCCTAAGGGTCGTTTTATTTCGTACCTTAAGGCAAGAAAGTTAGTTTCGAAGGGTTGTATCTATCACTTAGTCCGAGTTCATGATTCTAGTGTTGAGATACCTCATTTCCAGTCAGTTCCTATAGTAAGAGAGTTTCCAGAAGTGTTTCCTGATGATCTACCCGGAATTCCTCCTGAGAGAGAGATAGATTTCGGCATAGATCTCATTCCAGATACTCGTCCTATCTCTATTCCGCCATATAGAATGGCACCAGCAGAGTTGAAAGAGTTGAAAGAGCAGTTGAAAGATCTCCTAGAAAAGGGTTTCATTCGACCGAGTGTCTCACCTTGGGGTGCTCCGGTTTTGTTTGTGAAGAAGAAAGATGGTTCCCTTAGAATGTGTATAGATTACCGCCAGTTGAACAAGGTTACCATCAAGAACAAGTACCCTCTTCCGAGGATTGATGATCTTTTCGATCAGCTTCAGGGTGCCACTTGTTTTTCAAAGATTGACCTCCGATCAGGCTATCATCAGTTAAGGGTAAGGGAATGTGATATCCCAAAGACAGCTTTCAGAACCAGGTATGGTCATTATGAGTTTTTGGTCATGTCCTTTGGTTTGACTAATGCGCCTGCAGCTTTCATGGATTTGATGAATAGAGTCTTCAAACCTTATTTAGATATGTTTGTTATTGTCTTTATTGATGATATACTAGTCTATTCAAGGAATGAAGAAGATCATGCTAGTCATCTCAGAGAAGTTCTTCAGACTTTGAAAGACAAGGAGTTGTATGCTAAGTTCTCTAAGTGTGAGTTTTGGCTTAAGTCTGTGGCATTCCTAGGCCACATTGTGTCCGGTGATGGAATTAAAGTTGATACTCGGAAAATTGAGGCAGTGCAGAATTGGCCTAGACCCACATCTCCAACTGAAATTAGGAGTTTCTTGGGATTAGCTGGCTATTATAGAAGGTTTGTTGAAGGGTTCTCGACTATTGCATCTCCTTTGACAAAGTTGACTCAGAAGACAGTGAAATTTCAATGGTCTGAAGCTTGTGAGAAAAGCTTTCAAGAATTGAAAAAGAGATTGACTACAGCTCCAGTTTTGACGCTACCAGAAGGTACTCAAGGTTTTGTGGTGTATTGTGATGCATCTAGAGTTGGTTTGGGTTGTGTCTTAATGCAGAATGGCAAGGTTATAGCTTATGCCTCCAGACAGTTAAAGGTTCATGAGAAGAACTACCCAACCCATGACTTAGAGCTAGCTGCTGTAGTATTTGCTTTGAAGATATGGCGTCATTACTTGTATGGTGTGCATGTCGACATATTCACTGATCACAAGAGCCTTCAATATGTGCTTACTCAGAAAGAGCTTAATCTCAGACAGAGGAGGTGGTTAGAGTTACTCAAGGATTATGACCTGAGTATTCTTTACCACCCAGGTAAGGCTAATGTTGTTGCTGATTCTTTGAGCAGGTTGTCTATGGGTAGCACCGCCCATATTGAAGAAGGAAGGAAAGAGTTAGCAAAAGATGTGCACAGACTGGCATGCCTGGGAGTCAGATTTACAGATTCCACAGAAGGAGGAATAGCGGTGACGAGCAGGGCCGAGTCATCATTAATGTCAGAAGTGAAAGAGAAGCAAGATCAAGATCCCATTTTGCTCGAGTTGAAGGAAAATGTTCAAAAGCAAAGAGTATTAGCTTTTGAACAAGGGGGAGATGGTGTTTTGAGATTTCAAGGTAGATTGTGCGTACCTATGGTAGATGGACTCCAAGAGAAGATTATGGATGAAGCTCACAGCTCCAGATATTCTATTCATCCGGGTTCCACCAAGATGTATCGTGATTTGCGTGAAGTTTATTGGTGGAATGGCATGAAGAAGGGCATTGCTGAGTTTGTTGCTAAGTGTCCAAATTGCCAACAAGTGAAAGTTGAACACCAAAGGCCCGGTGGTTTGGCTCAGAGGATAGAACTTCCAGAGTGGAAGTGGGAGATGATCAATATGGATTTCATCACAGGGTTGCCAAGGTCTCGCAGACAGCATGATTCTATTTGGGTAATTGTCGACCGAATGACAAAGTCAGCTCATTTTCTACCGGTAAAGACTACCAATACAGCAGAAGATTATGCCAAGTTGTATGTTCAAGAGATAGTGAGACTTCATGGAGTCCCAATCTCCATTATTTCAGATAGAGGTGCACAGTTTACTGCACAGTTCTGGAAATCTTTTCAGAAGGGCTTGGGTTCAAAGGTGAACTTAAGTACTGCCTTTCACCCTCAGACTGATGGGCAAGCAGAGCGCACTATTCAGACCTTAGAGGATATGTTGAGGGCTTGTGTAATCGATTTCAAAGGGAGTTGGGATGATCACCTACCTCTCATTGAGTTTGCCTACAACAACAGTTATCACTCTAGCATCCAGATGGCTCCATATGAAGCTCTTTATGGGAGAAGATGTAGATCTCCTATTGGATGGTTTGAAGTTGGTGAAGCACAGTTGATAGGACCAGATTTAGTTCACCAAGCTATGGAGAAGGTGAAAGTGATTCAAGCGAGGTTGAAAACGGCACAGAGTCGTCAGAAATCCTACACCGATGTTAGGAGAAGGGCGTTAGAATTTGAAATAGACGATTGGGTATATTTGAAGGTTTCACCCATGAAAGGCGTTATGAGGTTTGGTAAGAAGGGGAAACTTAGTCCCCGGTATATTGGACCTTACCGCATAGCCAAGAGGATTGGCAATGTTGCTTATGAGTTGGAGTTACCACAGGAACTAGCAGCGGTTCATCCGGTATTTCACATCTCCATGTTGAAGAAGTGCATAGGCGATCCTTCATTGATCCTGCCAACTGAAAGTATTAAGATCAAGGATAACTTATCTTATGAGGAGGTTCCTGTTCAAATTTTGGATCGTCAAGTTCGTAGGTTGAGAACGAAAGATGTAGCCTCAGTCAAGGTCCTATGGAGGAACCAATTTGTTGAGGAAGCAACTTGGGAAGCCGAAGAAGACATGAAGAAGAGATATCCATATCTCTTTGAATCCGCAGATTAAGGTATTAATTTCCTTCTTAGTGCCTTTTTTTATTATTATGAGCATGTCGTTATTGTTGTTGCGTTTGCATGGTTGTTTGTTGGGTGTTGAGTTGATGTTACACCCTTAGCTTTGTAAGAGTAACCTCATTCGAGGACGAATGTTCCCAAGGGGGAGATATTGTAACATCCGACAATTTGAAGTGGCTTTGAAGAAGCTTGAAATTTGGAAATAGTCATTTTTGGAAAAAAATTTAAAATCTAGAAATTTGGCAGTCCAGAATCTGGAAAAAATTTGGCTAAGTTCAAAAATCTGGAAATTTGGCTAAGTGTGGAAATCAGTGAGTTTTTGGCCAACTTTGAGCAGTCGTAACTCCTAGCTCAGGATGAGTTAGGAGTAGTTCCAGTTATGGTTTCGAAGCTTGTGGAACGATCTTTCCAACGCCACCGAGTTTGCTCGATTCCGAGTTCGTATGAGCGAGTTATGATCTTTGAAAGTTGGGCAGTTGGCAGGGAGTCCGTTCCGGAAATTTAAGGGCATTTTGGTCTTTTCACAAATCAATTGTTTTGGTTATATTAAAGTGTTAGACTGATTTTATATCAGTTTGTCTCATTTTTTTTAAGAGTAAAGAGCTAGGGCTTGGGAGAGAAGAGAGAAAGAAGAGAAGGAAAAGGAGAAAGAGAAGAGCAATCAAGGAGATCATCGTGGATTTTTCGTCGGGGGTGATCCCTATCAAGGTATGTGAGTCTTTAGTGTGGGTTTATCCTTTCCCCCCACATACCAAGCTCGTTTTTATGATTTGAGAAGAGATTGGATTTGTTGTTGAAGTTGTTGAAGTTGTTAGTTGTTGTTGATGTTGTTAGTTGTGTTGTTGAAGTTATTGTTGGTTGTGGGACAGGATTGGGCTGTGTATTTGAGTTGTGATCTATTGTATGTTGAGGGATTTTATGATCCTTAGTGTTGGTTGGTTCATACCCCCACACACCAACTCGTTTTTAATTCCAAGAAAAGATCTATTTTGGTTGTTGAAGTTGTTGGTTGTGTTGTTGAAGTTCTGGCTGATTTGGGACAGATTTGGTTGTGTTTTGAGTGGAATCCACTGTAGGTTGAGGGGTTTATGACCCCAAGTGTTTGGGAAATGAACCTTTGAAATTAAGAGGGTTAGAGTTGGCAACATGAAGGAGTATATGAAGGCTGCTTTCAGGGAAACAAGTTTGCGTTGCGGCTGTGTTCCCTCTGCGAACAAAATCTGCCCTGTTTTCAGAATTTAAATTCGTAATTCCTCTTAAGTTTAGTTGTCCAAAAATGTTCCTAAACATCATGGGGTCCTTCCAAACACAAATCATTACCCTTGAATTCATAATTCCAATTTAAGGAGAGTAAAGTTAGAAGTCAAGTGAAGTTAGTTTCCAATTCAAGTGAAGTTAGATTCCAAGTCAAGTCGAGTTAGAAGTGAAGTGAAATTAGAAGTCAAGCTTAGAAGTTAAGAAGTTAGTTCAAGCAAGTCCTCCAAGCTTTTCAAGAGTCTTTATAGAACGTTTTAACTTCATTCTAAGGCTCAAGTTGCAAGTCAAGTAAAGAGTAAATAGTCAAGAGTTTAAAGTTGAGTTCATTTCTCAAAGTTATTAGGGAACTATGTATTCCCAAAGAAGTTTTAAAGAAATGTCTTTACATTTAAACAAGGTTGGAAATTGAGATTTCCAAAAAGCCTTCGGGCTAGTTTTTGAGTAATTATCTCATATCAGCAGGAATAAATATGTTTTAAAAACATAAGAGCCAGTACATTTTTGGGAGTAGTATCGAGCACCGAATTGGGGAAGCGTTCAAAGAACCCACAGCCTCCATAGAACCGAGTTAGCCACCATGGGTAGAAAAGGATTATACTTTTTAGATGAATCCTTTTCATATTAGACTAGTGGATCCATTAGGCAGTTCAGGTCTTATACCTTTGGCCAGGTATAAGATGTTCTGGCAGCGTGAGGTCGATCGCTGTATCATCACTATAGCTCTTACGTTATGGTTGTCGGTTAGAGAAGCTCCCACAACAGTTATTGTATTTTCATACACAGAGATTATTGTATTTTTATATACATCAGTTCATTGTATATCTATATACATTTCAGGCTTATTGTATCTTTGTATACACACAGAGTTTATAGCATGTTTTAAACAGTCTTTCTTTATATCGCACT
The DNA here is from genome assembly GCF_019186545.1 of Solanum stenotomum. Classification (NCBI taxonomy): domain Eukaryota; kingdom Viridiplantae; phylum Streptophyta; class Magnoliopsida; order Solanales; family Solanaceae; genus Solanum; species Solanum stenotomum. The sequence goes on along the minus strand of NC_064289.1, from coordinate 47,751,553 downwards.
TGTTTTAAATTGCCTTATATTGAAAGAAGTCAGTCAGGTTGAGTTGAGTTGAGCTAGGTAAGCTATTCAGTTTCTTCCAGATTTCCTTCTAGCCTTTGTTGCTTAGTTTTCCAGCTCGCATACTCGTACATTCCATGAACTGATGCCAGTTGGCCTGCATCGTTTGATGATGCAGATTCAGGTACCCCGGATCAGCATCCTGCACGTCGTTGATCCAGCTGAGCACTCCAGAATCAGTCGTGAGCCTCCTTGCATTCCGGAGGACTCAATTATTTTGTGTTCTTAGTTTTTGTTTTATTAGGATATTGCGGGGTCTGTCCCAACATCCATCTCAGTATTTTAGAGGCTTCATAGACAGAAAGTCAGTGAGTTAGTTTTGAGTCTCTTATCTATATATATATGTAAATATTCTATTTTGAGATTCGAGTTGCCTTTATGGCCATATTTTATAAGTTAAGTTGTTTTGTAATATTGCATTGCATCGAGTTATTCTGTTGAGGTTTCCGCTGAGTAAAAAAAGTCAGTCCAAGGGTTCGCTTGGGGCCAGAAATGGTCTCCGGGTGCCGGTCCCGCCCAGGGTGTAGGCTCGGGGCGTGACAGGTATATAGTTGGTAATCTGGTATAAATGCTTAAAAATGTTGTTAGAGGTCAGTTTGGTTGTGTTGGAGGTGAAACAACAAGAGACGTCCACGACGTCCGGAAACTAGTCTTGTGTGTGCTAGTGTGTTGTCCTTGATTTGGTAAGTTGTTTGGAGTCAAAAAGCAGTGGAAGTGACCCTAGTGTCTAGATGAGCATGTTTAGGGTCAAAACGCCTGGGTACGACTCCCCAAGGACAATCCTAAGGGTCATTGAAGAGGACCCAAACGCTGACCTAAAAGCTGTCAAAACTAGCAACCATCCACGAGCCCCATTGACGGGGTCTGGATTGGCTTCGTGAGTTGACACTTAGTCTCATCACCAAAGCCTCCCCAACACCCTCTCTGACCCTTTTGACGAGCAGCCAGGAAGGGCCGTCAATCCATCCACGGTCCGTGGATGGTGGTCGTAAATTGGCACTGTGTTGCTATCAAAAAAATTGCCTAGGCAAGGATGGTTTGGTAAATTACACCCTTGGACAATTAAATGCATGGATGGTTGTTTTAACTTATTTTAGGTATTTTAAAGGTATTAAAACATTTAGCAGGTATTTTTGAATTCATTCTTCAAAAATAAAACTCCCAAAGACTTTCTCTCTCTAAAGTTCTCTCAAGTTAAAGGAAGAAGAAGGTGGAGAGCTAGGGTTTCAAATTGAGGGTTCCTTCCACCAAATTTTGTTGGGATTTCATCATTTGAGGTATGGTGTCTCTTTATCTAAAGCTAATTTTCGCTTTAGAGCCAATCTCAAATGAATTTCAAAGTTTTCCAAAAAGTTATGAAAAATCTTGTTTCTCAATTCTCTCAAGGTTTCTTGCGTGAAAATGGTTTAAATGTTTAAATATAATGTTATTAATGTTTTATTGAAGGTTTTTGAATTAAAAACTCTATGAACCCATGTATTCCACAAAACCCTAGAATTTTGCTTATGAAGTGTCTCTTTTGCTTAAGATCAAAAGTTTATGAAATTGTGTTTGGATTGGATTGTATTGGTGACTCTTATGATTTTCTATATCTATCTATGATGAATTGTGGAGGTATGGATGAATTTAGAGTTGTGGCCTAACGGGCAAGTTATGGATGAATTCTCTTGTGGTAAGTAAAATGGTGGGGACTTGAGTGTTGTTGAATATGGCTTTGAGGGATGGTAAGTTGGCATAATCTCATATTATTGATATAATTGTTCTTGTTTGGTTTGATCCACTTATGGTGGAGGTGTTTAATTATGAAATGTATTATGAACATGGCCTTGAAGGCATTATCTATTAAATTAAAGTGTTATTAAGTTATATAGTGTTATTGTACTATGTGAACATATAAATGTGAAGGTATTCTTCTGGACATAAGGTGATCTTGTATAAGTATTACTGCATTATGATTGAAAGTGAGATCTCCTTTAATATTCATATATGTGATGATGTTAAACTATGAAGAGTCTTTATATGGAAGTGTTGTGGCTTGCTTGGTAGACTTAGATGTCCCTTCTTGTTACATGAAAGCTTATGGAATGAATGAATGTCTAGGATCGGTAGACCTAAGCATGGTGCCCTTTCATAAGTCTAGACTTCTAAGTGAATGAAAAACCTTGAAGTGGTGGAACTTAGGGTGGTGACCTTCTTGTGTGAAATGATAGACTTAGAGTTGGTCAACCGGAATGGTAGAAAACCTTCTCTAAGAAAGTCAATGAGTTATCCTATTGAACCTTGATCGGTAGATCCTTGTGATGCCCTTCTTGGTAGAAGTACTATGGGTCAGCTAGACTTAGTAATGGAGTCCTCTATAGTACATACATGTGAATGAAATTACTCTATGGGAACTAAGGCTAAGCACCGAGTGGATATGGTTAAGAAGGTAGCCCTCTCCGAGTATGAGGTTAAGGTACAATGGACTTCTTTGGATATCCCCTAAACCATGTGTCTACGTGAGTTACTTATTAGTTCTACCCTTGGCATGTAGAACACCTTCCACGGAGAAGGGTAGACTTCGGATTCCATGCCTAGCTAGTATGGTCTATGTCAGTTAATGCCTTTTCCCATTACGTGGGATGTGCACTCTAGTTATTGGATAGGTTCTACAATGTTTAGGTGGTAGTATGGGATGCTATCTACACATGGCACGAGTAGGCCTAGAAGATGATAAAGTGAGTTCCCTAAGTCTAAATGACTATTACATGAAAGTCCCCTAATTGCTTGAATGTCTCCTAAAATGGTGTAATAAAGAAGTTGAATTAGCATGTTATATTGTAATGATAAATTCCTTATCTATGGTAACCCTTAGGAACACTTAGGTGTATATGAAGATGTTGTATGGGCAGCCACTTCATGTCTCACTTAAGTGTGGCTTAGGGTGACTTGAGATAGAGGTTTCAAGATGATGAAATGACCTACTTGACTATTATGTTTGTGTGTTGTACATTGGTACTACTTGTGACATGTATATCTCTAGGCTTGTTGTGTATGCTCAATCTATTGAGGAGTCCAAACTTATGAGGGTGAAGAAAGATTTGAAAAGGGGTAGGTCCGATGAGCAAGGACAACCTAGGTTTAAGAAGAGGGTTCCTGATCAAGATTTTTCAAGTGCTCCTAAGGTTAACCAAGAGAGAGGTGGTAGTTCTCAATCTTTTGAGCCTACTTGTCCCACTTGTGGAAAGAAGCATTTTTGGGAAATGTCTAGCCAGTACTAATGGGTGCTATGGTTGTGGAAAGGATGATCATAAGGTGAGAGATGGTCCTACTCTTGCGGCTAAAGGGAGAGATGCTAAGAAAGCTTCTTATAGTGGCCCATATGTTGAGGGTCAAAAGAAGACTTATTTCTATGCACTCTAAGCTAACAAGGAAGCAAATCCGGATGAAGGTGCAGTAACTCATAGTTCCTTGTTTTGTAATGAGATCTTTGTTTGTTGTTTATGATGGCCTAGATGGGTTTCTCCTAAGTGGGGGAGGTATGTTGAATAGTAGGTTGTGGTGAGTTTTGACATCCTCATCACTTTCTTCTATTCTTATTTAAGCTTTAGACATAGAGTTTCTAGTGGCATGTTGCATGTTTTGGAGTCTTATGTGAAAATGAGTTTCTATAGTCTCCTTATGATATGCATGTTTTATGTTGAATTCTTGTTAAATGAGAAAATGAGTTTTCATAATGATGTCTCTCATGTTTATATGCATATATGATGAGTTGATTAGTTGGGCATGCTTAAATGTATTCTTGATGTGGCATGATTGTGTTTTAATGAGATAATTGCATATTGTGTTCTTTGATGTTTTTATGAGCATGAGGTGCTATGGAGAAGGAAGTTCCTCCAAATAAATCAGAAATGGAAAAGCTTTGAGGCATGTTGAGTTGTAGGTGTGATTCCTACTTCCATAAATTTGAATGAAGTTGTGTTGTAAGGACTTGTTATGTGGAGTTGATGTTTCCTCCTTAATGAGTGCTTTTATATTGGTATTATATGATTGTTGTAGGATGCTAGTCTTGAGTCGTTACCCTTAATGTTTTAATGTGTCATTCGAGGACAAATGTTTTCAAGTGGGGGATAATGTACCAACCCTAAAAATGAACTCATGAAACTAGAGCCTCGTGTGTTGGTATATAGTTGGTATTAAAAATGGTGTTAGAGGTCAGTTTGGTTGTGTTGGAGGTCAAACGTCAAGAGATGTGCACGATGTCCGGAAACTAGTCTTGTGTGTGCTAGTGTGTTGTCCTTGATTTGGTGAGTTGTTTGAAGTCAAAAGGAAGTGGAACTGACCCTAGTGTCTAGATGAGCATGTTTAGGGTCAAAACGCCCAGGTACGACTCCCCAAGGACCACCCTAAGGGTCCTTGAAGAGGACCCAAACGCTGACCTAAAAGCTGTCAAAACTAGCAGACATCCACAAGCCATCAATGGATTCACGGGGCGTGGATTGGCTTCGTGAGTTGAGACTTAGTTTCCTCAACAAAGCCTCCCCAACACCCTTTCGGACCTTTTTGACGAACAGCCAAGACAGGCTGTCAATCCATCCACGGTCCGTGGAAGGTTGCCGTCAATTGGCACTGTGTTGCTGTCCAAAAATCTTCCTAGCCAAGGGTGGTTTGGTAAATTCCACCCTTGGCCAATTAAATGCATGGATGGTTATTTTAACTTATTTTAGGTATTTTAAAGGTATTAAAACATTTAACAGGTATTTTTGAATCCATTCTTCAAAAATAAAACTCCCAAAGACTTTCTCTCTCTAAAGTTCTCTCAAGTTCAAGGAAGAAGAAGGTGGAGAGCTAGGGTTTCAAATTGAGGGTTCCTTCCACCAAATTTTGTTGGGATTTCATCAATTGAGGTATGGTGGCTCTTTATCTAAAGCTAATTTTCGCTTTAGAGCCAATCTCAAATGAATGTCAAAGTTTTCCAAAAAGTTATGAAAAAGCTTGTTTCTCAATTCTCTCAAGGGTTATTGCATGAAAATAGTTTCAATGATTAAATATGATGTTATAATGTTTTGTTGAAGGTTTTTGAATGAAAAACTCTATGAACCCTTGTCTTCGACAAAACCCTAGAATTTTCTTATGAAATGGGTCTTTTGTTTAAAATCCAAAGTTTATGAAGTTGTGTTTCTATTGTATTTTATTGGTGACTCTTATGATTTTCTATATTTATCTATGAAGAATTGTTGAGGTATGGATGAATTGAGAGTTGTGGCCTTTTGGGTAAGTTATGGATGAATTATCTTCTAGTAAGTAAAATGGTGGGGACTTGAGTGTTGTTGAATATGTCTTTGGAGGATGGGAAGTTAGCTTAATCTCATATTATTGATATAATTGTTCTTGTTTGGTTTGATCCACCTATGGTGGAGGTGTTTAATTATGGAATGTATTATGAACATGGCCTTCAAGGCATTATCTATTAAATTAAAGTGTTATCAGGTTATGAAGTGTTATTGTATTATGTGAAGATATAAATGTGAGTGTATTCTTATGGATATAAGGTGATCTTGTATAAGTGTTAGTGTATTATGATTGAGAGTGTGATCTCCTTTAATGTTCATATATGTGATGCTGTTAAACTATGAAGAGTGTTTATATGGAAGGATTGTGGCTTGCTTGGTAGACTTAGATGTCCCTTCTTGTTACATGAAAGCTTATGGAATGAATGAATGTCTAGGATCGGTAGACCTAAGCATGGTGACCTTTCATAAGTCTAGACCACTAAGTGAATGAAAATCCTTGAAGTGGTGACCTTCTTCTTGTGTGAAATGACAGACTTAGAGTTGGTGAACCGGAACAGTAGAAAACCTTCTCTAAGAAAGTCAATGAGCTATCCTATTGAACCTTGATTGGTAGATCCTTGTGGTGCGCTTCTTGGTAAAAGTACTATGGGTCGGCTAGACAAAGTGATGGAGCCTTCTCTAGTACATACATGTGAATGAAATTACTCTATGGGAACTAAGGCTAAGCATCGAGTGGATATGGTTAAGAAGGTAGCCCTCTCTGAGTATGAGGTTAGGGTACAATGAACTTCTTTGGATATCCCCTAAACCATGTACCTACATGGGTTGATTATTAGTTCTACCTTTGGAAAGTAGAACACCTTCCACTGAGTAGGGTAGACTCCGGATTCCATGCCTAGCTAGTATGGTCTATATTAGTTAATGCTTTTTCTCATCATGTGGGATGTGCACTCTCGTTATTGGATAGGTTCTACAAAGTGTAGGTGGTAGTATGGGATGTTCTCTACACATGGCACGAGTAGGGCTAGAAGATGCTAAAGTGAGTTCCCTAAGTCTAAATGACTATTACGTGAAAGTCCCCTAATTGCTTGAATGTCTCCTAAAATGGTGTAATAAAGAATGTTGACTTATCATGTTGTATTGTAATGATAAATTCCTTATCTATGGTAACCCTTTGGAACACTTAGGTGTATATGAAGAGGTTGTATGGACGGTCACTTCATGTCTCACTTAAGTGTGGCTTAGGGTGACTTGAGATAGAGGTTTCAAGATGAAGAAAGGATACTACTTGACTATTATGTTTATGTGTTATACTTTGGTACTAGTTGAGTATGTCTATTATGTGGGTATTGTCTTACTAGATTCACTGCACATGCGTTACACGTGTAGGTTAAGTCCTGAGATCCCTATACACGATATATTTTATATATTTATGTATAATTTAGGCTTTCAACATATCAATATGTATTTAATATTGCACTACGTCATACTAAGTAAATGGCCAATCTATTTGCCTTCTTGCTTGTTCGTCATGTAGTGACGAACGTCACATTCTTAAATTGTTATTAGGCAATTTGTTAGTAAGTAATTGTGCATGAATTAACAGTTTGTCCTCTTAGTTATGTCGTGTCATGAACTGTATGTTCCCTTTCAATATTTGAAATTCAATGTACCGTGTATTTGAATAACTTTATATACACAAAAGTAATGTCTTCTATGGTAGCTGTCTGTTGCTTTTCATAGTCTCCTTTTCCACCAAAACTAATAATTCTTCCAATATAATTTTCATTAGCTACATGTGTGGTGTATGTTTTTTCCTGTTTGATTTCTTACAATTTTGGTATTAATCAAATCTCACCTAATACTTTCTTTTAGACAGTATTTTCTTGTGTACGTCCCGGTGTATCAATCTGGTTGTTCAATCATGACCTGCACTTTTTTTGTTGACATAGATATTCCTGTAGATAGTGCAACATATAGTTTTCCATGTGAGAAAGCATGTTATGGTAGGCATACTCCTACATTTGATATCGTTTGACCTTTAGCTTTATTTATCATCATTGCAAAAACATAGACATATTGTAAATACAATTCACATCTTTACTGAGGTCGATTCTATGTAGTCTTGCACGCTGCAGCCTAGTAAATATTTAGCCTCTTCAAATAGTATTTGGTAGTTAAATTTCAGTCATCATGTGGGATGGAGCTTGATGAGTACCATTGGGAGATGAGAGTGGCAATGTTAATTCTATCTGTTATTGTGTATTAGTACCATTGATAAGGGCGGCAAATGGTCGAAATCGGCATGATTAGGCAGGGATTTGTTGCATAAAAGAGGGTATCATTAAGATGTAAAGTGAGTCTAAAGTAAGGTTAGAAGTAACATATATATGTAAAGTATGTGTTTAAAATTGGCAGGAGACTGTATGTGAGCAGGTTAACCAATAATAGGTTGTATAAGTAATGCTTCACGGTGAAGAAACAAAGTTGATTAGTGGTGTAAAGTATGTGTTTACAATTGTCAGGGGACTATATGCAAGCAGGTGAACTAATGAATATATAATTGCATTAATAAAAATACTTATCTCATAAAATTAGCTATCAAATAAATAATAAAAATTAAACTAATACAAACTTCAACTGGCGTTACTACAAGTCATATGAACTTTTCTTCATCTAAAATACTGAAATATTAACAAAACAACAATGTTTATATAATAATAACTATTTTGAAGTAAACTTTCTGAGAGTCTAAATCACATAAGTAACATTGATAAATAAATTCATTCTTTTGTCTTGAGCATCAAAAACAAATCGTGACAATTCTCTAAATATTGGAAAAAGATATCCAAAAGCATATCCCTACATCACAAGAGAAATTGTTAGCAAAAACAAATGAATTTAGACTACATTATGTTAACTTCATATATTGGAACATTACATACTAATGTATATATTAAGCAAAAAAATAATTATTATATCATAAAAATTATATCATTTTCCTGAAGTACTCGAGGTTATGGAATATACCCTCTTAGGATAGAACGACTTACTTCATCAAAATAGTGGTAACTCATAATATGCTATATTTCGAACTCACTCAACGACAATAAATCATACAAAAAAATTTAAAATGCAAGAAGAAGAAGAAAAGTAGAAGATTAGAAAAAATGTGGTTGAAAAATGAGAGGAAGTTCATCTATTTATAGTCAACAAAGGGTAGTATGAACAAAATTTTTTTGTGTCTTATCTAAAAAATCATGACCTTTCCGAGAAGTCACAACAATTTGGAAAATTCACAACTTTTTGAAGAAGTCACTACTCTTTGGAAAAGTTACAACTCTTTGAAAAAGTCACAACTTATTGAAAAACTCACAACTTTTTGGAAAAGTCACAACTCATCGAAAAATCACAACCCTTCGAAAAAAGTCACAACTTATTGGAAAAGTCACAAATATTCGAAAAAGTCACAACCTAAGTTAGGGATATTATAGTAATTTAATATTCAAGTTAGGAGTTCATGCTTTTAAGGTAATATAGATATGTGGATGATGACTTGAAATGTGTCTCTTATACTTGTGTTATGAAGGTTTTATTTAAAAAAATGGCTTGAAAGCATTTATCTCAAATAAATGTCCATTTCTGCATGTTTTTGCATAGTCATCATACTTAGTACCTAATTGTGCTAATTCCATATTTTCTCTATTTTCTACAAGTGTTGGTTCCGGCAAGTGAGCGGGTTCTATAGTAAGCTTGGGATTCGAAGTCCTTCCAAGATGTTGTGGTATGTCCTCATATGTCGAGGACACGACTTTTCTATTCTAGTTTTATGATAGGCAGAAGTACTCATTACCCCCCGAACTTGAAGCTTTTTATACGGTGTACACCTAAACTAAATTCCATTTTAATTACCCCCCCGAACTTGTTTATTCCTCCATCGCGTACACCTTTTTTGTCCACCTGGCGTAGAAATTGACAACAATCTCTACTAGGCGCGTGAGGAAGTGATTTTTTGCCACATCATAACGCTACAACGATAAAAAAATGTAAAATCTTCATTTTTCTTTAATATTTGGCATATTTTAAACGAAAAATAGGGTAAAATGTAAATGAAAAGTAACGGAAACAAAGATTAACACTTACTTGGTAAGAATTTCAGACAAATTTGAAATTTAATCGACCAACTTCACGTCTAGAAAAACCCAAATTCAAAAGGAGTTCCGCGAAATCAGCCCTTATTCAAAAATAACTTTTAAACAATGAATTTTAAACTTAAGAAATTTATTTTTTGCAATATTAATTTATCCAGGTGGCTATTATTTATCCAGGTGGAAATCCACATCACCAATTTAGACAGTTGTCGCGCGTGTAGTCCCAACAGGAGTAGGTGGACGAAAAAGGTGTACGCGACGGAGGAATACGAAATTTAGTTTAGGTGTACACTGTATAAAAAGCTTCAAGTTCAGGGGGGTAATGAGTACTTCTGCCTTTATGATAAGGTTATTGTAATAGACTTAATAGACTTCTTTGATTGTAAAGGGTCGTGTCCCTAGTATGTTTTCAGGTTTCTGTCTAAGATGTCTAAGAGACTTAGTATTCCACTTGTGTACTTTTGAAAGATGTTTTTAAAAGTGACCTATGAGTCTTATATATTTTGTTTCAAAGAGTTTTTAATTTCGCACTATTTTACATATCTAATGTTATGAATATTAAGGGCTTGTATAAGACCTCTAAGAGGTCGAATACACATCTTACGACTTGGGGGTGCTCTCGGGTCGTGACATTATCAGTATATTAATGTAGCATTTTCAGTTAGAATGTCATTATGTTGAGCTATTCAGTATTACAAAAATTCAGTTATAATGTGTTTTACTTACATAATCATTTGGGAGTAGGCTTAATACCGAGTGGATTAAGGGTTAGTCACCCTCATAGTCCCAGAACTACGGGCCTTCATAGGATAAGTTCCCTTTGTGGGCAACATATTTAGTGATCAGGACAGTCATGAATTTATACCCCCGACAAGGTTTATTGGGTCCTCTCGATGGGGGATAAACATCAGACTTCAATGATAGCTCTCGTCATTTTATGTAGGTGAATAGTAGCTCCCGTATTAGGACTCTAGTGCATTGACCATGTTACCAATTATAGTTCAGAATTAAGTCTCATCATGTTATGTACTTGGTCAATTCATTTAGTTAGCTTAGTATTCAATATATTTCAGTATTTACATTCAGTTAAGATTATATCATTGCTCTTATTGCTTTGTTCAGTTATGTATATGTTGTTTAACTTTATCCTATCCTACATGCTCAGTACCTTTCAAGTACTGACACATACTTTGCGCTACATCTTCTCGTGATGTAGGTTCATGTCCTCAACATTCAGATCACGCATAGATCGGTTCCCGATCTCCAGTTTAGGAGTATCAGTGGTGAGTCCTCATTCTTCGGGGATGATTGACATGTATTTTATTCAGTCATTCTTGTTTTAGTTTAAGTTTTGCTAGAGTTAGTAGGGGGCATGTCCCAACATCTCTAGTCAGTTAGAGGCTTACTTCATACATGGTTAGATTTAGTTTTAGTTCCAATTTGATCTTTCAGCTGTTATTGAACTCTTAGTTTTTATATATTTAGACTTAGAATGGGTATTCCCCATCATTTCCCTTTATATCATGTTTAAGCTTCTGAACAATATTTCTATGTTTAGTAAATCCTTATGTATGCTTATAATATGCAAATTCAGGGTTAGCTTGGGGTCACTCGTGATCCTAGGTCCCATGTTACGTCAAGGGGGTAGCCTTGAGGTGTGACAAACATGGTATTAGAGCACTAGGTTCAAGATTCCTAGGATGTCTGAAAAGCCACACTAAGTAGAGTCCCTTTCATGAGTGTGAAGAATGCCACACCTATGAGGGGGAGGCTACAAACTGTTTTAGGAAAAACCTCACTTTCTTATTATTCTTATCATGTATGGGTATGATCTCCTTTCTAACTCGACGTTATGTCTTTTCAGATCATGCCTTCTCATTGAGCTTACCCACGGAATGTTAATGTCTACAATGGTGACGCATTTCCTCCAGTCCCAGACCATGAGGCTTCAAATTCACAATTTTGGAACGCTATTCAACTTTTGGCCTAGAGTGTAGCCAACCAGAGCAATTAGCAAGTTACAGTTCCTGCAAATGGTAATGGTGGATCAGGGGCATCTAGGGTCCGTGATTTTGTTATGATGAAGGCACCAGATTTTCTAGGGATGAAAGTTGGTGAGGGTCCCAAAAACTTTATTGCTGAGGTCAACAAGATATTTTGAGTGATGCAAGTGACTCGAAATGATCAAGTAGATTTGGCGTCCTACCAACTTTAGGATGTGGCTCACATATGGTTCACACAGTGGAAGGAAAATAAGGGTGAGAATACAACTCCTGTGACTTGGGAGTGTTTCACCGGAACTTTTCTGGAAAAGTTCTTTCCAAGAGAGTTAAGAGAGGCAAAAGCTTAGGAGTTCATGAATTTGAGGCAAGGTTCCATGTCAGTCCAAGAGTATAGACTTAAGTTCACCCAGCTCTCCAAGTATGCTCCACATATGGTTTCCGATCCCAGGGTGCAGATGAGAAAGTTTCTACTTGGAGTGTCTCAGTTGGTGAAAACGGAGGCAGAAATGCTATGTTGTTAGAGGACATGAATATCTCTAGGCTCATGACCCATGCTCAGCAGGTTGAGGGAGATACTCTTAGGGAGCAAGCTAAGTACAACAAAAAGTCTAGGATAGGCAACTATGAGTATTCTCAGCAGAAACGGGTAGTGGAAATCGCTCGTAGTTTCAGCAAAGGTCTTCAGCCCAACCCCATCATCAGCTAGTGTTCCATCCTCCAAGTTTCGACAGGATCAGAAAGGTAGGGCATCAGACTCTAAGTCTCAGGGGAGTGTTTCAGTTACCAGAACCTACCCAACTTTTCCAAAGTGTGGTAAGAAACATCCAGGCCAGTGCCTTGTAGGAAAGGATGGATGTTTTGGGTATGTTAAGATAGGTAACAAATTAAGGGATTTCCTTTTTTCTAAATAGGGACAAGGATGTAATAATACTAGGGCTTAGTTTACAACTTCAGTTGATCCAGCAAGTCACCCAACTCAGCAGGGTACTTCATTTGGTAAAGTTGGCGGTTAGTGCCAGAATAGGTTGAATACTCTCCATGCTCGCCATGGTCAGGAAGATTCTACTTATGTGGTTACTGGTATGTTGCGAGTCTTTCATTTAGATATTTATGCTTTGGTAGATCCAGGGGCTACTCTTTCCTTTGTAACTCCATATATAGCAGTAAACTTTGGTATCGGTCGAGAAACTCTCTCAGAACCCTTTTCAGTCTCTACTCTAGTCGGTGACCTAGTTATAGCAAGACAGGTATACAGAAATTGCCCTGTGACAGTTTCTTAAATTATTACCTCAGCAAATCTTGTAGAGTTAGAAATGGTAGACTTCGAGATTATTCTAGGACTGGATTGGTTACATTCTTGTTATGCCTTATTCTATTGTAGAACTAGGATCGTTCATTTTCAGTCTCCAGACTAGCCAATCCTAGAATGGAAGGGTAGTAGCTCAGTGCCTATGGGTCGATTTATCTCTTACCTTAAGGCCATAAAGATGATCTCTAAGGGGTATCTCTATCATCTAGTTTGGGTTAAGGATTCAAGCTCCGAAACCCCAACTCTTGAGTCTGTTCTTGTAGTTAATAAGTTACCAGAAGTGTTTCTAGATGATCTTCCCGATGTTCTTCCCAAAAGGGAAATCGACTTCAGAATTGATCTCCTTCCAGATACCCAGCCTATTTCTATTCCTCCTTACAGAATGATTCCAGTTGAGCTTAAGGAATTGAAAGAGTAGTTGAAAGACCTTTTAGATAAGGGTTTCATTAGACCTAGTATTTCCCCAGGGGTGCGCTAGTGTTGTTCGTGAAAAAGAAAGATGATTCTCTTAGGATGTGCATTGATTATCAATAGTTGAACAAAGTAACAATCCAGAATAAGTATCCTATCCCAGTATTGATGACTTATTCGACCAACTTTGGGATGCTAGTCATTTTTTGAAGATAAAGCTCAGATCTGGTTATCATCAGCTTAGAGTCAGAGATAGTGACATTATGAAAACAACTTTCATAACTCGGTATGGTCATTATGAATTTGTACTAATGCCATTTGGACTAACCAATGCTGCTACAGCTTTCATGGATTTGATGAACAAGGTGTTCAAGCAGTATTTGGACTTGTTCGTTATCATCTTTATTGATGATATCCTCATTTACTCTAGAAATGAGGAAGAACATGCGACTCATTTGAGGGTTGTCATGCAAACTCTCAAAGATCGCCAGTTATTCACTAAGTTTAGCAAATGTGAGTTTTGGTTACAATTAGTTGCTTTCTTTAGGAATATAGTGTCTACTGGAGGGATCCGAGTGGATTCTTCGAAAAAAAAGCAGTGAAACAATGGTCCAAACCTACCTCTCCTACAAATATTAGAAGTTTCTTGGGATTAGCTAGTTATTATTGAAGGTTCCTGGAAGGATTTTCATCCATAGCTTCTCCATTGGCTAAGTTGACTCAGAAAAGGGTTAAGTTCCAGTGGTCAGATCATTGTGAGAAGAGCTTCTAAGAACTAAAAACTAGGTTGAGTACAACTCCTGTTTTGACTATACCAGAGGGTTCTGATGGTTATGTGATCTATTGTGATGCATCTAGAGTCGGCCTAGGTTGTGTGTTGATGCATCGAGGTAAGGTTATAGCATATGCTTCTAGACAACTTAAGCTGCATGAGAAGAACTATCTGACTCATGACCTCGAGCTTGTAGTCGTAGTATTTACCCTTACGATTTGGAGACATTACTTGTATGGTGTTCACATAGATGTTTTTACAGATCATAAGAGCCTTCAGTATGTGTTCACCTTGAAAGAGTTGAATCTTCGCAAGAGGAGATGGCTTGAGTTCCTCAAGGACTATGATATGAATGTGATTTACCATCCTGATAAGGCCAATGTGGTAGGTGATGCTCTTAGTAGACTATCTATGGGTAGTGTAGCGCATGTTGAGAAAGAAAGGAAAGAACTAGGAAAAGATGTTCATCGACTTTCTCGATCATGAGTTTGCCTTATGAACATATCAGGGGATGATTTGATAGTTTAGAATGGGTCAGAATTTTCATTGGTAGCGGAGGTTAAGGAAAAACAAGACAATAATCCTATATTGCTTCAACTGAATGGTGCAGTTCATCAACAGAAAGTTGAGGTTTTCTCCCAAGGGGGAGATGGTGTGCTTCGCTATCAGGGTTGTTTATGTGTTCCTAAGGTGGGTGAGTTGAGACAACAGATTCTTACAGAAGCCCATATCTCCAGGTGTTGTATTCATCCAGGTGCCACTAAGATGTACCGTGAACTGCGGGAAGTCTTTTGGTTGAAGGGTATGAAAAGGGATATAACAGATTTTGTGGCTAAGTGCCCTAATTGCCAGCAGGTGAAGGTAGGACATGAAAAACCAGGAGGTATGAATCAAGAGATTAACATTCCTACATCGAAGTGGGAAGTGATAAACATGGACTTCATTATAGGTTTACATTTTACTCACAGACACCATAACTCCATTTGGGTGATAGTAGACAGAGTTACTAAGTTCGCTCACTTTTTGGCATTGAAGACTACAAATTCGGCAGAGGACTACGCCAAGGTTTACATTAATGAGATAGTCAGGTTGCATGGGGTTCCTTTGTCTACCATCTCAGATAGAGGTCCTCAATTTACCTCTCATTTCTGGAAGTCATTTCAAAAAGGTCTTGGGAATCAGGTTAATCTCAGCACAGTATTTCATCCATATACGGATGGTCAAGCAGAGCGTACCATTTAAACCATAAAGGACATGTTGAGAGCTTGCCTAATCGACTTCAAGGATAGTTGGGATGATCACTTCCTCTAATAGAGTTCGCCTACAATAACAGCTACCATTCCAGCATAAAAATGCCCCCATATGAGGCATTATATGGATGTATATATAGATCTCCAGTTGTTGGTTTGAAGTAGGTGAAACAGCCTTGGTAGGGCCAGATTCAGTTCATGAAGCTATGGAAAAGGTTCAGCTCATCAGAGATAGACTTAAGACAACCCAGAGTCGCCAGAAGTCCTATGCAGATGTAAGGAGAAGTGACTTGGAGTTCCAAGTTGATGATTGGGTTTTCCTGAAAGTGTCACCTATGAAGGGGGTGATGAGATTTGGCAAGAAAGGAAAGCTCAGTCCTAGATGTGTAGGTCCTTACAGGATGTTGAAAAGACTCGGTAAAGTGGCTTATGAGTTAGAGTTACAAGCAGAACTAGTAGTGGTGTATTCGGTCTTTCACATTTCATTGTTGAAGAAGTGTGTGGGTGATCCAGCATCTATAGTACCATTGGAAAGTGTGGTTGTGAAAGATAGTCTTACTTATGAGGATGTGCCAGTTGAGATTCTGGATCGTCAGGTTCGAAGGTTAAGAAACAAAGAAGTAACTTCAGTTAAGGTTTTGAGAAGGAGTCAATCCGTAGAGGGAGCTACTTGGGAAGCAGAAGCAGCCATAAAGGCTAAGTATCCTCATATCTTTCTTTCTGATTCCATTCCAACTTGAGGTAATAGTTCCTCTCTAGTCTTTCATTCAATTATACTTGCATTTTCAACGTATTTGGATGGTCTTAGAACATATTTCAGTTTCCAGTACTTAGTGGTAGGGTTTGCCGCTCTTTCCCTCAATATTCATCTAGTTTAGTCTTCATTCGAAGACGAATTTTCCCAAGGGGGAGAAAATGTAACACCCCGTATGCTATAAAGATTAGATTTCAAAAAATTAGAATTGTAGGTGCCACCAACGAGCACCACCCACGGACCATAGGGTGACCCATGGACCTAGGTGGGGGTCCGTGGTTGACCACCTGCAACCCCTCCCTAGAAACCAAGGAAATCTCAGCCAAGGGTCGACCCACGCCATGACCTACGGACCGTAAGTGGGACCACGGTCCATGGTTCAAACCCTTGGGAAC
This sequence comes from Solanum stenotomum, assembly GCF_019186545.1. Classification (NCBI taxonomy): domain Eukaryota; kingdom Viridiplantae; phylum Streptophyta; class Magnoliopsida; order Solanales; family Solanaceae; genus Solanum; species Solanum stenotomum. The sequence goes on along the minus strand of NC_064289.1, from coordinate 47,735,178 downwards.
CAGTCTCTGAAGCCAAACGAAGGTTGACCAGGACGGACCGTAGGTCTATCAATGGTCCGTCGGTTGGCCCCAACAGGTTTTAAGTTAGGGTCATTTTTGTCTTTTACCTATGCGTTGGACACCTACACTACGTTGTTTAACCCCTAAACTATGTCGTTTTTGTCAGTTTTAGCCTAGTAACTTAATTAGACTTTACCCAAGTCAACTCATTCTCCAAAATTCATCCAAGTTGAACGAGAAAAAAGAGAAAAATTTGACCAATCATTTCCAAAAACGCAACAAGGTTTCCTCTAGTTCCAGCCTCAAAATCAAAAGATTTCTCCGTGAAATTCATCACCATGTATGTGGGATTTCACTAGTGGAGTCCTTTCACCTATTAGTTCCCTAGAATTCATCCAGGTTCTTATGTTTAGACCTAGGGTTTCTTGAACTTTAGAAAAGTGTTGTGATTCATCTATTAGACTAATCCTAATCATATTATCAGGTTTTTGAGGAATTGTTGTTTAGCTTCTTGCATGAAACTCAGAACGCTAGTTGTGTAGATTCGTTTACTTCATGAATTACACTTGCTAGGTCAGTTTATTAAGATATACATGCCCCAATTAAGAATGTTTCATTATCAGTATATTAATATTGCATTTTAAGTTAACATGTTAGTAAGTTGAGCTATTCAGTATTACAAAAATTCAGTTAGAATGTGTTACTTACATAATCAGTTGGGAGTAGGCTTAATACTAAGTGGACTAAGGGTCAGTCACCCTCAAAGTCCCAAAACTACGTGTTCCTGTAGGATAAGTCCCCTCTGTGGGCAACATATTTAGTGATCACGCCAGTCATGCCTTTTTACCACTGGCAAGGTATATTGGGTCCTCTTGATGGGGCATAAACATCACACTCCAATGATAGCTCTTGTGGTTTTATGTCGGTTAATAGTAGCTCCCACATTTAGACTCTAGTGCATTGACGATGTTACCAGTTACAGTTCATTCAGTCTCAACATGTTATGTACTTGGTAATTTCATTTAATTAGCTCAGTATTCAGTATATTTTAGTATTTACATTCAGTTCAGATTATATCATTGCTCTTATTACTTTGTTTAGTTATGTATATGTTGTCCAGCTTTATCCTATCCTGCATGCTTAGTACCTTTCAAGTACTGACACATACTTTGCGTTACATCTTCTCGTGTATTAGGTTCAAGTCCTAGATCACGCATAAATCGGTTCCCGATCTCCAGTTCAGCAGTATTAGTGGTGAGTACTCATTTTTCAAGGACGATTGACAAGTCTTTTATTCAGTCATTCTTGTTTTAGTTTCAGTTTTGCTAGAGTTAGCTGGTGGCATTTCCTAGGATCACTAGTTAGTTAGAGGTTTACTGCAGACATAGTTAGATTCAGTTTTTGGTTGAGTTTGATCTTTCAATTGTTATTAAACTCTCAGTTTTTATATATTCAAACTTAGAATGGGTATTCTCCATCATTTGCCTTTATAGCATATTTAAGCTTCCGCATAGTATTTCTGTGTTCAGTAAATCTTTAAGTATGCTTATGATATTCCAGTTCAGGGTTAGTTTGGGGTCACTCGTGATCCTAGGTCCCTTTTTATGTCACGGGGGTAGCCTCAAGGCGTGTAAATAGCAAATAAAACCTTTTTGTGAAGTACAATAACTCAAAAGTACCTTTAGTAGAATGAAAAAAAAGTTTATTATAGTGAGAAGAAGGCAGATGCACAAAAAAAACACAACCAAATGTATACAAATTATCATAGCTAGGATTTTGGTGATAAAGATGATAATATGGAGACTCAAGATTTAGAACTTTGTATGGTAGTATACTAATTCATAGAAAACAATAGACAATACTTCCACCCAGTATTTGGATGGGAAAGAGGACTCAAGCAATAATGTACTAGAGACATCTGAAAATTGACAATTTTTAAGCTTAAGAACCCCATTTTTCTGTGGTGTATATGGACAAGAGCTTAGTGAGACATCTCCATTCTCAAGAAAGAAATCTTTTTAATTCATAATAATTATATTCTCCACAACAATAAGATCTTAATAATTTGATGCCCGTAGAAAATTGAGTCTCAATGTTATCCAAAAATGTCTTCAACATGAAAAATACCTCATATATGGATCGAAGAAAATATACACATGTAAACCGACTATAACCATCTATGAATGTCACAGAGTACTTGAAATGAGCATGATAAACAATTGGTGAAATTCCCCAAACATCACTATGAATAACATTAATACACATTGTAGCATGACTACCAAAATTAGAAAAAGGAAGAATTTTACTTTTTCCCAATTTAAAAGTAGAACAATCAATGGAAGCAGTTGATAATTGAGTTTTATTCCCCAATAAACATGAATTAGACAAATGATACAACACAATAGAATTTGGATGTCCTAGACGCTTATACCAAACCTCAGTCTAATTAGTTGTAGAAGTACAAGCAAAGGATAGAAGAGGAGGAATGAAACAGTGTCTAGGAAATAATCTTCCAACTTTAGGCCCCTTTGCAATTATTATCCTCGATACCTGATCATGTACAAGACAACAATTACGAGAAAAAATCACATCATAGTTGTCATCCAGCAATTGTCCAAGTGAAATAACACTAGTTGAGATCTTTGGTCAAATAAGAGCAATTTTGAATGTTGGAGTAATATCCCTAACCATGGTAATTGGTAAATTACTACCATTTGTAGTCTATATTTCTAATGGACCTTGATACTCATGAGAATTTTTAGTATGCTTTTTCAGTTGGTCATTTGATTGGAATCACACAAACAACAATCCAAAATTTAGATGTAACATTATTACCTTGTAATCCCAATGTTGAAAAGGCTGACACGATCATTTGTACCAATTCAAAAGTAAGAGCGCTTCATGAAGATGGGTTATCAATAGAAAAACCATTTGTCCCAGGTGGAAAATAAATTACCCTATGGTTTCGAGGGCATATAGGACAAACTCTATTAATGTGTCCTTGTTTACAATAATTACAGAGCTTCTTACAATAATTGCTAGCAATATGACTATAATCCTTGCAACTATAGCATTCAGTTCTAGTCATATCCCTTCCCTTTCCTTTACCTTGGGAAACAAATGCAACAATGACATCATTTTCTTTCATTTAAGCATTTTGTGGGACACGATGGTGATCTTAATGAAGTAGTTCCATAAAACAAACATCCAAGGAGGGAGATGGATCATGTTCATCAAGTTAGAGCGAACACTCTCAAACTCGGATCGTAATTTCATCAGAAAATTATCCTGTTTGTTTTGCTCATGAACTGCCTCAATTACAAACAACGATTAGAAGGTATTTTTGCATAAATAATATCTGTAAATTCAGCCCCTAATTATTGAAATCCAGAATAACAATCCTTAACAGAGAGACCTCGTTGAGAGTAGTTAGCAATTTCAAACTCTAACTTAAAGTGTGTTTTTTTAATCTTGGTTGTAAACCTTTTATATATAATCCCACATAGCCTTAGTTATCTAGTAAGGCCATAGATTAGGAACAATAAGATGGTCAATTGACCCTAAAATCCGTGTCATTACCCGATCATCTTTAATCCTCCATTCACCTAACTTTGTAGGATCAGTGGGAGCAAGATCACTACCATCTAGATGACCCCATATATCTTTTCCGGTGACAAAAGACAAAATTGAAATTTCCAAGAAGAATAATTATTTATAGTGAAAAGAACACTGATGGATTCAAAGTGATGTGAATTCAAGCTTTTGAATAGCTACAAAAACTAGAAATACAATGACTCAAGAAAAAACTAGAATGACCAAGACCAAGAGTCCTAGGCGTTAAGGAGTAATTGTTGACGAATAGTAAACAAAAACGAGATTTTTAAAAAAAAACTCTATGAAACAAGACAGCAAAGAGAAGGCTCTAGTACCACGTAAAGATTTTGATGAATGCTTCTCAAAGTGAGAGTATTTACTTTATATAGAGAGTATACACATTACACATCCTTAAAGATCCGTTATTTCTATCCCTAAAGATCAACTTTCAATCCCTCGAAATCTTCCATTCAAATCCCCTTAAATCTACTATGCTATCCCTCCATATCCGCTATTCTATCACAATATTATTCTCTATGATTACTTATTTAAAATACTATACATGAATATATAAAATTATTCTCTTTTAATTTATCATGCTGACAAAAACAAGGGTTTCACAATTAAGAGAGGATCTATGGGGTGTGGGTATTGGTATTTATGCCAAGTAGGGGTTCACGTGCTTGCTCTATAACACTAGATAACAATAGATAAACTAGGTAATCTTCAATGACACTAATATTAATTTGTTTAATCTCAAAACATAATATCATAGAATTTTCTTTTCGTATTATCTATTTAAATCACAAAACAGCCCATTTCCTTATTCAAATCTCCCCTTCAAGCAGATTTTGGCAAATAGAATTGAAATATAATATCTCTTTCAAGCAAACTACAGAATTCAACCCTAAATTGTAAGCATTGGTCTATCTACCCACTTTAACTGGTCTCTTTCAAGTACCGAGTGAACATCTAAGCTACAATTAAGTTTTCCATCTTAACCCATAAGTTAAATTCCATGCGAAATAACTCAAATCCATGAATGAACAACAATAAAAACGAGCAAGGCACAAGACCCACAAAATCAAATCAACACCAAAACACATAATCACACCCCTAGATTTGGTGTTTTAGCCACACATCATAAAAAGGAAATAAATTATACCCATGATGTTCTCAGCCAATAATGTGTTGATAATTAATAAGAATCTTCAACACCCACTTCAATTTCAACCTTCAAATGTCATTTACGAGAGTATTTTAAACCAAAAAACTAAAAGATGGAATAAAAATGCTATTATTCAATATAAAAAAGATAGATTAGGCAAAATATACATTTTCTCACTCATTAGAACTATTTATACATTCCCTAAAAATTAACCCAAAATGCCCCTCACATCCCATTCGATGACATTAGTCAGGCTCGTCTAGCATGATCGGTGGATCGCCATTCCATCCTTCAAATCACTATTTCTCAGCTTCAGGCTTTAGGTGTTTGAGCCCGAATTAGTGGACTCGATGAAGTTGTCCTTTCATGGTCGGTGGCTTGCCGATTTCCACCCTGTTTGCCTAGCTTAACTTTTATCTTTGCTTAGTACTATGTCACTTTTGGTGAAGGAATTTGGGATCACCTTTTTACATTCGATGCATCACTGAGGCATACTTTCTTTGCCGACATACCTTGGTATTTTCTCATCAAACACTGTCAACTTTGGTAAGGTCTAAGGTATTAGGTAATCCATTTTTTTGTTAGGTGACTACCAGTTGGGAGTTTGTACTCCTTTCGATGTTATTGGCCTCTTTTTCAAATATTAATCCATGCGTTGTCCTTTGGAGTTTATAGCTGTAAAACATCAAAAAATTATCAGAATACAACATAAATAAACATGGAAGACACTAATTGTTTAACTAAAAAGGCCCCAAATGAGTGAAATCTACTATCATGATAGAGTCGACATGCACCTAGGTCACTCTTGAGAGGTGGGTGGCTTACACCCCTAGGAGTGGACACACCTCCAGATATCTCATGCTAGATGGGCGGCTTATGCCCTCGAGAGTAGACTGGATGGCTAGGTGGCCTAGAACATTTCTAAATACCCTCTAGTTAACTATTGCTAGTAGAGCTAGGATTCGACTGGCTGGTTGGGTGGTCCCTTTCTGGGTGTTGTGATTACTTGAACTGCAACCCACCTTTCACTTTTTGAATTCTGATCTGTGGCACTTTTCTCTAGTAGACTTGGCTATTTTATGTACCTATCAGGCTTGTGGGAGTCCTCTCAAGTTTAATTTAATCTTGTGCACTAGTGTACCTTCTAGCATTATGGAGGTCCAACTATGATTATTTTATTTGTACTTAGATATAATTTTTGTATGTTGGTATGCTTTTCTTTAAATTCCACTTTGACATCTATTTGTGTGTAGATTCAATCTTTTCATATTGTGTTTACCCTTCTTTCTTAGTCGGCCTATGATGCCTACAAAGTACCTTTGCTATGATATTCATGCTACACTCTGTATCTGTTTTGTGATGCAGGTCCTAGTGCCAGCTATCGGTGGTGATTTCTCATGCGATCAACATCATTTCAGATTAGAGATAATGGTGAGAAGTTGGGGTTCTAGACTTGTTGGTCTCCTTCTGTTTCTTATATAGCTAGTCATTTGTTTTTTGAGACAACTTTGCTTTTTGTCCAGTTTTTGGACTTGTACTCTTATTTTTTATTGTGATGTAGTTGCGACTTCCTGGTTTTGGGAGGGATATTTTGTATATATTTTTTATTTGCTTCCACTTCTATCTTGTTTTGTTGTTATAGTGTAGTTTCTTCTCATTCTACCCTTACATTCATTACTTGTTGTTATAGGCTACAATTTGTCTTACATACTGGTTGATTGTAGTAGGTGTCATCATGACTTGAGGAATCGGTTCGTGACGGTTCTTGAACTCATAAGTATCATGGAGTTTCTAATTGGTGTTTTAAAAATTGGAGCTACTGTTGGAGAAAACTGTACCAGCAATCGAGTTTTCTAATATAGTCAATTATTTTCTATGTTATTAGGTCTCATTTTGTTATTCTTCAATCACCAATTTATATGAGATTTTAGAAACAATATAGAAGGTTATAAAGTTCTTATGTAAATAATTTAGTTTTTTGTTTGTTTCATCTTTAAAATTTAATAAGTTTTTGTGTTGTTTAGACTAGTAAATTTATTGAAGACTTTTACTGATCTAATGAACAATATGAACTTAATGGATCAAAGAGAACACTCGTTCACTCATTCGTATTCCTTCATGTTCCAACTCTATAAAGATTGTTGTGTTTACATTTTACACCTAAGCTAGCTCTCAGTGAGATGGTAGAATATTTTGTAAATATGAGTTTATAAAACATCTACTAACAATTAGTATTATTTTATATTGATTAGATTGTGGAATAAATATATGTGCATTAGGTATGTAGATAGTAAAAAAATATTATTTCAAAGAAAGTAATAAATTAATGTATAACAATATCTAAATTATTAATCACTAAATAACAATCCCTTTAGTATTAATTTCCCTAATAAGCTTAGAATGCATTACAATCTCCACATGAAAATATCTTTACCATAGTGGACGTTGAGGTTGCAAATGTATGAAAATATTGGTTAGCCAAGCAGGACAATTGTCAATTTAAAATGAATTTGGCCTGTCAAACTAGATTTAATAAAATAAATGAGATATTTTCCAATCCAAAACAAAAATTTGTCTGATTGAGATGGGTTACATAAATATATGATAAACAATAGGCCATAACAACACTACTAGCACATCTCTTACCCTGAATAAATTTGTTTGTTTATTTTATTAATCAAGGAAAGAGTTGCATTAATAAAAGAAAGGTCAACTTGTCGTATACAAGAGTTATACAAAAAAATGATGAACCTACAAACAAAAATATAAGGGGTCCTCTGATAGGGTGTATAAAAATAATAATGAATAGAGTGTATTTGTAATTTTTGCATATGTTAAGCTAATATTATTTTTTATGAGGCGTTTGTTTTTTTTGTAGTAAAAATAAAATGCATTCGAGAATAACACTTCCTATTTTTTTCTTTAATAACCTCAACCTACCACTTAATTACCAGCTTCTGATCCTCTATATATTTGTCTAGACGTATTTGTGAGTTAGGGTGTATAGTTTTATACATTAGTATTCATTTTGTTTTTGCTCGTCCAATGTTCGTAATTTTTTTTGGATATATTCTAATGCGTCTAACCAATTAGAATTGCCCCAAGTGTAATCTTGTTGGCAATCCTCTACTTTCACTTTTGAAAAATTTTCCATTATTTTTTCTATACTTGTGGAACCATAGGAAAATGGTTTTACATTGAGTGAAAAGACTAAAGAACCAACATTCCCTCTGGCCCGAGTTGCAAGTTTATATTGATTAAGTCTAAGAAAGCATGCATTGTTAGTTTATCAAAAGAATACCTTGTTCCATAATGTATATAAACTGGCGACTTGAACCAGAGCAGATGTTGGTTTAATGGTCTTTTCACCAAGTGGAAAACAATTTTCTTATTGTTCCACAAGTATCAAAGAAATAAGTGATAAATTTTTCAAAATGAAACAAGGGTATCAGCAATGTAATTAGGCTGAAGGAAAGTCAAATGACTTAGAGGCATTTGAAGATCTCCATAAGAAAATTACAAAAACTAAACAAGAAAGAATAAAATAGAATACTAATGCTTAAGATGATGCATCATTGCTCAGAAATACCTCGAGGTAAATACTTGGAGGAATAAAAATTAACAATGAAGTTGCGGGTGGAGAAACTTAATAAAGAAAAAGAAAGTGGTATATAACCGAGCATCTCATGGAGTACATAAAAATATGACAAACAATGGTTCATAACTAACCTACTCCTACCATTATTAATTTTTTTTTATTATTATTGTTTTAATCAAGCAATGAGTTTCATTGATAAAAGAAATGTCAACATTCTGTACACAAGAGTTATACCAAAAAAGGAGGAACCTACAAAAATAATATAATCGATTGTTTGATAGGGTGTATAAGAATAATGATGAATATAGTGTATTAGAAATGACTGCATAAGTTATGCTAATATTACTTTTTATGCAATGTTTTGTTTTGTCTATTAAAAATAAAATGCATTCAATAATTTCAATAAAAAACATTTGTTTTCAATAATACCCTCCACACTCTTTAAGCTCAATAAAATGGAAAATGTTTGAGTGGGATTTGAAGAGTACTTATGTCATTAATCAATCTTATGCATGTGTTGAAACCTAACTATGAGATTATATTATATATGATGCAAAAAAACTCATGCCTGAGTATCCCAGGTTCTGTTTGTTCTCCACATAACTACACAGGCAATATTTTATGAATAAACAATGGAATATATAATGTCAACAGTAAGTGAAAACTTCAGAATTAGTTTAACACAGAAAACAGAAGGAGTGTGGCATGCTGAACGAGCACAAAGAAAATAGCCAAACATTTAAACTACTTACTTCACAATTGCAAACATCCTAAACAATGATCATACAATTGACATAGAAAAACTTCGTAACTTCTTTTTACTTTTCTGATGGATCCTTGTCACAGTCATCATCATCCTTGTGAAAATTATACCGAGAATTGCACGTATCCTACAAGGTCATATCTAGCACTTTTCTAATGTTGATAACAAAGTTATATTAAGGAATCACCACCTTCAAAATCAGTGAAATATACAAAATGAACAAATAGCATCTTTCACGGTTATAAGAGCTGGATCAACATTCAAATTGGAGATCCCATCATAGTCTCTTGCAAAAAGTTGGAATACCTCCTCAGATTTTCCATCACTTTGACGAGTATAATCACAAATATCTGCAGAGCCAACCCCATCAAATTTTAAATATTAAATTTTTTTTAGAACAATTGTTTTTCGGGCAAACATGAACATAGAATAGAAATCTACTTGTAGTGGCTTTCTTGTGCATTAGAAATAGATTTTGGTTAATAATGGTAACTTTCCTAATAATGAGTAATATTAATATTTACTAAGGGGCCATTTGGTATAGTGTGTAAGAATAATGCTAAATAAAGTGTATTAATAATGCTTGCATTAAATATATATATTTAATTAGATTATTTCTTATGTAATGTATTAGAAGTTGTTGCATAAAATGTTTATTTACAAGAGATTCTTCACAATTATTGTCACGACCAAAGTCTACACCCTAAACGTGGTCTGCACTCGAGAACCATTGCAGGTCCCAAGTGAACCCTGATCCTGGCTGACTGCAAGCGGAAGACTAATTCAAGCATACATAAGCTTAAAACTAAATTAAATTTGTTGAACTCGACTATTCAACTTTAAAAAGTCAGAACAATATATATATATATATATATATACACACACACACACTCAGAGTTTGTAAAACAACTCAAAAGAAAGTAAGTACAAACAACTCCTCAACTCTGTTTATCTATGAAGCCTCTGCTATTACAGAACGATATTGGGACAGGATCCACAACATCTCAAAACTACATATTGTAAGGTAAAGGTGAAGTCCTCCGGAATGTAAGAAGGCTCACCAAAGCTGAGTGGAATATCACATGACCTGAACGAAATGCCTGTTGATAATCCAGAATACCTGTATCTGCATCATCAAACGATGCAGGCTAAATGGCATCAGTACATGGAATGTACGAGCATATAAGGGAAAATCTGCAACATAAGTATAAGCTCGAACTGATAATAATGAAGACATACTCATTTTGTCTCAACTCAACATGACTCAAGAATACTCAACTCAACTCAGTAATACTTAAATAACCTCAAGGATATGCAACTCAACTTAAAATACTCAACTCAACTCAGTATACTAAACTCAACTAAGAATACTCAACTCATAATGAAAGCAACAATAAAAGATGATATATGCATGAAACTTTTAAAACAGTAGATAATAACTCAAATGTATATGAAAATACAATAATAAACTCCTTATTCTTATTTGGGAGATACTCTAACCGACAATCATCACTACAAGCTATGTGATGATACAACGTCTCGCCCATGCTTCCAGAACTGCCCTATACCTTGCCGGAGTATAGGACATCCTCAACTAAGGGAATCCACTAAGCTATGCTTAAAAAGCAATACGAAATCATCTAAAAAGTATGACCCTTTCTACCCACGTTGGCATACATGGTTTATGAGGACTTTGAGTTGTTTGAACCCATCCCCATATCGCTATTCAATACTACTCCAAATAATATGATGCATGCTCATGTGTTTAAAAACATTTCCTCATCCTCAAACTTTGATATTATTACTCAATACGTTCTCTTAAAAGAGATTATGCTTAAAACTTCTCGTGAACTCATTTGGAAATCGAATTTTCCTCTCATTTTAAATGTCAAAACATTTACTGTTGGGAATAAGTAGTCCCCTAATACTCATTTTAGAAAATGAAACTCGACTCTCCTCATCCTCGTAGTCATTTACTCAAGTTTTTCAACAAATTATAAATAATTGTAAAAGACTTCTCAAAATAGGGTTCATGCTGAATTATGGATGTTAATGACTCATTCAAGGGTTTCAATAACAATATATAGAACTCAATACTCGAAACTCAAGAACTCAAGGACTCAATGATACTACTCATCTAAAAAATGCTTGACTTATAGGGTTCATGCGAAATTATGTGCATGAACGAATGAACTTAAAAACCTTCATGTATAGCATATGGTAGTCCCATAATTAGGAATATAATCTTAAAAAGGTTAGGGAATCAATACTCAACAATAAGAACTCGAAGATACTACTCTTCTCAAAGATACTCAATTGATGGAATTCATGCGGAATTATGGGCATCGACGACTCAAGGATCACAGTGATAATGTAGACTCATGAATACAGTCTTATAATTCTCATTCTCACTTACTCCAGTCTTGAAACAAATTACAAGTAATTGAAGAAGAAACCTCAAAAAAACTCAAAGGGACTTTCTCCCACTTTACTCTTAACTCTACCTCTAATTTGAAGTATGAATTAAAGGAGTATAATTAGGATATAGGATCTCTCAATGACTAAATGAAGTTTAGATAGGTGATAATAAGATACAAGCAAAGAAACAAACTGAAGGTCAATGGTGCGACGCAGATGATAAATAATTTTTTTTATCGCAAAATAATTTTTGAGGCAGTGGACTTTGTATCCTCTCCGCGACGTAGAGATGGGGTGACTATCTTGTCATGGCCCGAGCCTACACCTTGGATGTGGCCGGCACTAGAGAACCATTGTTTGTTCCCAAACGTACCCTCATCCTGGCTGACTACAAGGGGAAGACTAACTTAAGCATACAAAGGTTAGAACAGAATAAAATTCATGAAAAACTAAAATACAAGCTTTAACTCAAACTAAAACGTTGAATAATACAATATATTCAACTCACCCCAAAATGGGCAACTTAAGTATTTAAGACATTTAATAAATTAAATAAACACACCTCTGAAACTCTCATGTCTATTTATGAAGCCTCTAAATGACAAAGATGGAAGTCGGCACAAGACCCACGACTTCCAAACAACTAATATAACTGAATGCTAAATGAAATCCTCCGAAAGCAAGGAGGCTCACCATAACTAATTTGAACTGCATGTGGTATCAACGAAGCTCCTGTTGATGACCCTGAATACCTGTATTTGCATCATGAAAGGATGTAGGCCAAATGGCTCAGTACGTGGAATGTACGAGAATGTAAGGGGAAATCTAAAGTAGAAATATAAGCTTGAACTTGATAAAAAAGGAAACATAATTACTTGTTTAGAAACTCACTCAACTCAAAGATTAGATACTCAACTCAAAGATTAGATACTGAACTTCAAAGATAGGATACTCGAATTTGGGTACTCAACTCAAGATTCTCAACTCAATATAAAGCAACAATACACATCCAATATATGGAAAGATTTTAAATAACACAAAACAACTCAATGTATTGAAGAGTACAATAACAACTTAATTAATATGTAATAAAATATAATATAACTCTGTGGGAGTTTCTCTAACCGACAACCACCACTATGAGCCTAAGTGGTGATACTATATCTTACCCACTTTGCCAGAATTGTCCTATACTTTACCGTCATATAGGACACCTTAACTAAGTGGATCCACTAGTCTATGCTAAAAAAGCAGTTAAGGAATTATCTAAAAAGTATGATGCTTTACTACCCATGATGGCTACATGGTTTATGGGGGCTGTGAGTTATCTGAACTTTCCCCCGTATCGGTGCTCAATACTACTCCTGAAATACTCAACTCATATGTTTAAAAAGATAACTTCTTTTTTAGGTTTGAGATAATTACTCAAAACTTAGCTTAAAAGCACTCTTGGAAATCTCAGTTTCCTTTCTTGCTCAAATGTGAAAACATTTTAACTCTTGGGAATACTTTGTTCTCGTATAATCTTTGAAGAATGAACTTTACTCTTACTCTTTACTGAAAAATAGCTCAAAGGCTCTTTTCAAATCTCAGTTTCCTTTCTTGTTTAAATGTGAAAACATTTATTCTTTGGGAATACATAGTCCCGATATACTCTTTCGAAGAAATGACTTCAATCTTTATTTTTTCTTCAACTCAAAACTTAAGTCTTAAAACAAAGTTAAAACATTTGTAAAAGACTTCGTAAAATGTGGTTCATGCCGAATTATGGAGGTGAACAACTCAATGCAAGGTTTTATATAACCATATATAGAACTCAATACTTGGAACTCAAGAAATTCAATGTTACAACTCATTTCAAGAATGCTAAATTCAGAGGGTTCATGCAGAAATATGAGCATGAACTACTCAACTCAAGGACTCAAAGATACTTCTCGACTTATAGGGTTCATGCGGAATTATGGACATGAATAACCCAACTCTAAGACTTCAGGGGTAGCATGTAATCATCCCATGATTAGGAATATGATCTCGAAAAAAGATTAGGAACTCAATACTCGAGACTTAGAACATAAAGGTACTACTCCTCTTAAAGATACTCAATTTATGGAGTTCATGCGGAAGTTATGGGCATGAACGACTCGACTCAAGGGTCAAAATATCAATAGAGAACTCATGTATACGGCTATTCTCATTCTCATAATTACTTACTCAAAACTTAACTCAAATCGGTAGTTGATTTCAAAGGATTCACAGTTGAACTCAAAGACTTTCTTGAACTCTGCTCTTAACTCTCTCTTGAATGTGAATTATGAATTCAAGAGTTATGGTTCATGATATGAAGGATATCATGATGATAAATTAGACTCATCAATACATTCTTCTCATTCTCATACTCACTTGCTCGAGTCTTGAAACAAGTTGTTAGAATTTGTAGAAGATTCCTCAAAAAGACAAAGGGATTTTCTGAAAAATGTTCGAAAGAACTCTCAAGACTTAACTTTTAACTCGACCTTGAATTTGAATTACGGATTCAAGGGTTATGCTTTGGAATGTAGGACCTCTCAATTATTTAGGAGGGTTAAGATAGTTGATCACAAGAATTGGTGAAGACCCAAATTAACGAACACTGGCGCGACATGGAGATGGAATTAAATCTTTGATCGCGAAAATAAATTTTGAGACAGTAGTTCTTCCTTTCAATGTTGTCTCAACTGGGTGTAATGACACTCCAGGTCATTTATGTGTTAATGCCTTCTATTAGTCATTAAGAGCGTTCCTGTATCTACCACAAATTATTTATTATTTTCTGGTACTAACAATCGGGTCATTTGGTTGTACATTTGGTTTTTATGCAAATTTCTGTGTTTCAGAGCTTTTGAAATTCTTTACAAAGATCTTCAAAAGCATCAAATTAAAGACATTCAATTTTCCCTCAACATGTTTACGGTAGTGATCTTCTAGTTTCTCTAAAAAAATTATCTTTTTTTTTGTTTACATGTAAATAGAAACATGGTTTTACACTTGTGAAAAAATCATAACACAGACATATACTTCAATCCAAGTTGTAATATATATGCATACTAAAACAATGTCTTTTCCTTTTCGAGAAACTAACAGTACTTGCGTTCTGAGACTCAATCAACTTTATTTCAATCTTTTACTTATTCGCCATGTTTTCCATATATTTTTTTTCTTCTTTAATTATTTTATTTTGAAATGGAAAACATGACCAAAAAGTGTAACCAAAATATAGAAATGAAGTTAATTGAGTTTAAGAAAGTATGCACTGTTAGTTTCTTAAAAAGAAAGTTAGTTTGTCCCAACAAGCAGATAAGTTTGCAACTTGAACCGGAGCAGATGTTGGTGTTACACTATTTTCTTTAAGCGGAAAACCATGTTCTAATGATTCCACAAGTATAGAAAAATAATTGATTGTTTTTACGTGACACTAGATGATCGTCACGTGATCATTCTGATGTCAAATCAAATGTCTTTGAGGCATTTGAAGATCTCGATAAAGAATTACAAGCACTGAACAAGAAAGAACAAAATGAATACTATTGTTTAAGATTATGCACTCACCCTAAGAACTACCTCAAGATTAACACGTGGAGGAGCAGAAGTTGATAATGAAGTTTCGGATGGAGAATCATAAAAAAAACTCGAAGTGTTGTTATGGCCAAGCATATCATGTTTTATTTAAATGTTTTCCCTGAGACAGGAGGATGATATTTCTTGAACTCATAATTATCATGGAGTTGATAATTGGAGTTCTTAAAAACTTAGGTCACTTTCCTATTAAATTAACACAACTTAATGTAAAAATGAATTTATTTTTATGAATTTTATTTTTAGTATCAAAGTTAACTAGAAAAAGAAAATATTAAAAAAATTATGCGGAGCGGGTCTATGCGGGGCAGATTAAATATTTTGTGGGTTAAGCTCAACCCTCCCCGTCCACATCCAAAACCGCCCCACTGCCTTCACTAATGCTATTCAACTCTGCATATTATAGTGGCTAGTATGGATTCCATGTTCTTCTTGGAATCTGGAAATAACCTCATTGTGTCAAGCCCCGATACCAAATTGTTAGGAGTTCTAGAGACGGATCAAGTCATAGGACGATGAACAGGAAAACATAAATCAATTTACTTTGACTTTTCTTTGTTTTTGTTCGAATTCCTAGAACAAAATCTTTTGAATATAACTTCAACTCATTAAAGAAATGTTGAATCATAAGATTTCAATGGATGAGGGAACTCCAATAACATGTTTTTAAAATTAAAATACGACCTGTTTTATTCCACAAAATTTCTTTTAAATAGGGAGTCTTATTACATCAATAAGAAGTCTAATCCTTATGAAACTAGGAAATATAAATCGTCTTCTAGATAAATAACAATTGCTAAGCCTAATACTTATGAAACAAAATTAAAAAAATCCTATTTTATAATAAAATACATAAAACTACTAAAAGTATTACTAAATACTTAATTTAATTCAGTTTCTTTTAGACATACGTCGTGCTCACAAACGCAACCACAACAATCTAACTTTTAAATAGACTAAATGTTTAGAGGTCAGCATGGACTGAGTTAATAAATGAGTGGGTCATTAACCCAATATTTAGGAAAGCACTCGCTTCACCACTTTAAGCATGAAGTTGAGCTCTACGATGTAAGGGCCTCAATGCATTAGTAAGTTTGAACCAATCACTCTTTTATGATAAATGTGATATGGATTTATCTGATAAGGAAGTGTGAAAGAGATTTTTATAAGGGAGATTATAATTAATGGAGTTGAAGAAAATGATGAGAAATATAATGGTAAGGGAGAAATACAAGATTCTAATAATCATTTCCAAGTAGATCATTTAGAAGAAAAAGAAATAAATGTTTAACCATTAATAGCTTTGATTTTGTGATATCTACTTTTTAGCTTATAATTTGAAAATTTTCTTACATATTCTCTCTATTTATGTTGATCTTTTTTCAGTTATATTTCGCTTCACTTCAATAAAGAGAACACTTCGCTTACAATTCATGTTTAAGCAAAGCAAGCCTTGCCAATGTTTTTCACTTCACACTTCCATGAACACTACAATAACCTACCCAAACTTGTATGGATTGGACATATCATATTTTATATGAGATTTTTAACTCCAATAAAAATATCAGAGAAATTGTTTAATTTTATAAACATGAGTCGACATCTCTTCTCTTGACTTCTATGGTCTTCATCATAGTAGGGTATAGTGGAGACCTAAATCAATGTTACTAGGTGCTTGGGCAACCATTGTTTTTTACCTACACACTATTTTTTTATGTTGAATACTAAAAATAATATATATGGATATTGATTAATCACCCTATCTTAGAAAGTAATTTAAGATTAAAGGCAATTACCGTGACTCAAAATTCATAATTCACAATTGTCAAGCTTAATGATATATTACATTTTAGAGTGAACAAGCCCTAAATAAGACCCTCATGTTATCTGATTCATAAGTAAGAGATCTACTAAACACATTGTATTTCAGAGCAAGAACATAAGTTATTATCAACAAGACATAAGCTTGACACAAGAAATTCACCCTAAATTCCAAAACATCAATTCCATACCCAATTATTCATTGTTATTGGAGCGTGCAATGTAGATTGAGTTTCCAAATCATAATCAACCAGATACACAAGAATCTAATTCAAAGCTTATCTAAGCTATAATCTACAAAAAGTGAATAGATTAGCAAATCACTGTTTAGAAATACCTATCTCTCAAGATGGTACCAACTGATTGGGGGTATGTATGTGTCTAAATACTTTGCTTTATTTTGAGCTCCTCCTCAAACTTCTTCAATTTATTGTTCCACGTATCCTACAATAATATAACAATAATTTATACCTATGATCTCTATTTCACATAAACAAACAAGCATAGAATAAGAAAAACAAGATCATAAGACCTTGTAGTGAAGTTCAGTGCGATGAATAAGATAGAATTTATGATTTCCTCAAAAAAAGTTCCTGATATTATTAAAACATATCTCCATCCCGGAAATTTCATTGTTCTCTTCCTTCTAGTCTCCGTCTCCACGTCCACCTCCACCTGCGCCTCCACCTCTGATTGCTTTCCTTAAATTTTTACCTTGTGTGCCCTATATCCCAACTATCAGGTTATTGACTCACTCATATAATAGGGCTCTTCAAACGTGGGCGAAAACTCACTCATATGATAGCGCTCCTCCAATGTGGGCCAAAATTCAATTATATGATGGGCTCTTCTAACATTGCCCAAACAAACAAGTTTTGCGCAGATAAATCATATTTTAATTGTGGTATTTAGTTTTGTCCTTTGGATTGAATTTTTAAATTTAATTAAAAAATTTAGATTAAAGTATGTTTAGTTATGACCTAACATTGGAATGCAGAAATTTAGAACTAAATTGTCTTGTTCGGCATGAGTTATATAATATCTAATTTGGAAATTATAAGTTACTTTTTCAACATAAGTATATAGAACATTTTATCTTGTCCAATATGAGTTTAGAGAACTTTTATGTTATTTGACAAAAGTGCATTAGGATAAGTTCTGTCACTAAGAGATAAGTTTGTGATTTTAAAACTAAACGTATGTATCCATCAATCTATAGAAACTAAGTCATTTCGTAACTTATGGATTTTGACGTTTTAAGACATAATGTTCTGAAATTGAATTTATGACTTTTAAAACATAATTTGTGTGCTGCGAATTTTTTCTTGTAAATATATTTTTCCTCGTAAGAATAAATTGTGTCATGCGATTTTTATTTTAATGTCAAGGGTATCTTGGACAAATTTATTTTAATTACTCAATATGTTTAGAGATAAAAAAAATAAAATCATTAACTCAAAATATAAAATTGACAACTACCCTAAAATAGATATATTTTTGCTTGAATGACTCACAAATAAATTCAAAAGTGATGGGATTTTGGGAACTACATTCAAGCCCACTTATTTTATTTGAAACTCCGATTCCTTATTTTCTGTTGCACAACAATGCGAAAATTAAACAAAATGACCATTGCATTACGTGTTTTAGTTTAAAATAACTTAATTATAACTTATAACAAAAATGTATCCCTTATGCCAGTTGACTTGATGAAGCATGGATCCTTTATAAAACAAAAAAAAAAGTGTCAAATCACTTAAAACAAAATACATCTTAAGTACTCTTAATGAAGGACCACTATTAAGAAATTAACTTATAATCTATTTAGAAGTGCTTGGAGAATTCCATCTTCGCATGTCAATCAATAACAATTAACGCTAACTGCAACTCGCAATTTTAACCAACAAGAAGGAACTTGGATGGAGATATGCAAGCATTCCACTGTGTTATAGATTACATTTACAAGCACAAGGGATCAATGATTTTACATGCATGGGTAATCGAAAAGGAGATGAATTCCATGAAAAACTAATTCGTCAAAACTTAAACTTCATTTAAGAAGTATAAATGGTCGAAATCAATTACAGAACTTAACAAGAGTTGAGGTCGATCCCACAGAGAATATAGAAGAAATAAGTCTACTAGCTCTTAAACTCATTTGTGGTTGATATTTCCGGAAAATAAAAATGTGTATAGTATATACAATGGTTTGATTTAGTGTTCCGGTAACAATGTGTAACTACAATCAAGTAGCGTAAGTAGCAAATGATAATCTTAAATTTTTCGTTCTAAAATAAAAGAGACCAGGATTATGCTCCCCACGATGTCAGAATTCATCTTGGATTTTGCACAAATGACGGTTATTTGATTTAAGGCATCTGTTATGAGCAAGTTAAGAACACCTAAACACTTGTCAACTCTTTTAGATGAATATCACCCGTCTCCTCTCTCTCTTAGAATGTTGACATTATTAACCTTTGCTTCTCCTTTAGAAAATTATCCCCTCTCATGCTAAAATCTTCTAAATGAGTTATAGAATATGAAATTCGTTCGTTTCTAGATTTTCCTAATCAAACCCTTCTCTCCTAGAGGATTTTGCAACTCGTCGAAGTATCTTGTCGTCAGATTGTGGAGACTCATTGTGGAGAGTAGATTCAAGTTCCCTTTTTTACCTTCTTTATTTCCTTCTCTCTGATAATGCTCAAATGTACTCTTCAAAGACAATTAAAAGAGGCCGCTATCGTCATCAATAAAAATATCCAACTAAGAGTCACTGGTCGAATCTCACAGAGAATTGAATATTGTAGAAAATTCTTATCAAGAAATTTTGATTGTAAAGTCATTTTTTGTAGTAGTAAAAACAAGTGAGTGGATTATTCCACCAACGTAAACAAAAGTATTTTGTTATCAATGGTATCAATCATATATCATATATATATAAATGAGAACCTTAGGCCCGCCTACGTGGCGCCACCACAAACCAGAATTCCCTTTTGATTTATTTATTTCCAAAACTAGCCTTCCCCTTTCATAAAAAGTTGTGACTTTAATGAAGAGTTGAGACTTTTATGAAAAGTTGCGACTTTTATGAAAAGTTTTGACTTTTATGAAAAGTTGCGACTTTAATGAAGAGTTGTGCCTTTTATGAAAGGTTGTGACCTTTTCAAAGGGCTGTCTTTCCGAAGGGTTGCGACTTTTCCAAATAGTTGATCTTTCCGATAAGGCAACATTTGTTCAAATTACCCTTTGTCGTTTATAAATATAGGGATTTCCTCTCATTTTAAAACAACGAAGATTATGAACCTCTTTCTCTTCTTCTTCACAATTAAATATTTGTGTACTTTGCTCATGTTGAGTGGCTCAGTAACAACATTCATGAATAGGACGGGTCATCTTCAATGACAGTAATCTTCTTTCGATCTCATAAAATCCTTGCATAGAATCTTCTTTCGATCTCATAGAATCCTTGCATAGAATCTCTTTTCGATTTCATCTATAAGCTATACTAAAAAACCCAATACTTTACTCTATTATCTCTTTTGATGCAAAAATAGGGCAAATAGATACGACCCATAACCTCTATTTTCAAACAAGTTATAGACATCAAACCTAACTAGTATCAGACTAATTACCCACTCCAATCAATCTCTTTAGAGCAACGATTTGAGATCAGAAGTAGGAATTAAGTTTGCAACCTTAACCCATAAATTACCTCATGCTAATAAGCCAAAATTCATGTACGAACAACAACAAAATAGTGCATAACAAATACCCACAACATTAAATCAACACCCAACCCCATCATTGCACCCCTATATCTTGGGGTTTTAGCC
Source organism: Solanum stenotomum (assembly GCF_019186545.1). Classification (NCBI taxonomy): domain Eukaryota; kingdom Viridiplantae; phylum Streptophyta; class Magnoliopsida; order Solanales; family Solanaceae; genus Solanum; species Solanum stenotomum. The sequence continues at coordinate 47,714,371 of NC_064289.1, read as the reverse complement.
ACCCATCACAAAAAGCAAAGCAATTATACCTTTCATGAAAGCAGTCATGGGTAGCATGAAATTAAGCAATCACCAGCAAACCCACTTTGAATTCAACTTCAATTTGTCAATTTCAAAAACAAAGTTGAAAAACCCCAAAAAAGAACTAGAAAGTGTTATTCACAAGGTAAAGTGTTTTTTCTTCACTTGGGCATACACCAAAAACTATTACAACTAACGTGGCCTGTATTTTTCTCTTTCCATTGGAATGTTTATAGTTTCCCAAAATTTGGTTCGGAACTCATTACACTACCCATTTAGTGACTTTAGTCGAGAAAGCCGATCACAATGGGTGGTTCACCGATTCCTCTCCAACTCACTTTTCTTTCTCTAGACTTCAGGTGTTTGAACCTCAGTCGCTAAGCTCATTCGAGTCTTCCCTTCACATTCAGTGTATTTCTGAGTACCACCTTAGCTCGCCTTTCAAGCCTTCAAATTTTCTCTTGGCACTGTCACTTTTGGCGATGGATAACAAGTTTTCCCTTCTTAGTCAGTGAGTCACCTTTTCTTTTATGAGTTCACCGACATGCCTAAATTAATTTAAGTGTTGTGCATCGTTACATTGGGCGAGGTCATGCTTACAATGAGATCCAGCTTTATTGTTTGGTGATCATCAAAGTATTGTTTACACTTCTTTGTACATTCTTTGCAATTCTTTCAAATTCATCATTTTCTTTTACTTTAGCCTTCATAGCTGTAAGTTATCAAAAAACCATTAGAATAAGACATAATTAGGTATTGAGGACGTTAATGGTCGAGCTAAATTGGCCTAAAATGAGTCTAAATTTACCACTCATTAATACCTCCAACTTCAACTTTTATTTGTCCTCAAGAACACAATTAGCTCAATAAGGGTGTCTACAAAAATACTCAATGAGAGCGCCTAACATGCATGTGTCATTACAAGATTACTATCAACAACATGCTACACTCAATCAAGATCAAAAAGTTTCTAATGATTACTAGTTGGTTTTAACGCCAACTCAGGATCACTATAGATTATTTTCTAATGCAAGACCATGTTTGAACAAATACATTCAAGTGCCCTCACATCAAGAACAATTGCATGTTCTTACAGAGCAGATCAACAAAAACATAAGGAATCTATGCAACTCTCACTCTCTCAAAAGAGAAATACATGCAAGCTCCGTCCCAGAGGTTTGCTCATATTTTTCAATCATCACACAACCAAGTGCATGCAAGATCTCAAGGGTCTTTTAGGCCTTTAATAGGGATGAGGGTTAAGGTATTATCAATTTGGCTTAGTGACTTTACCTTTTCAAAGCATGGTTGCAATCATCTTCACTTCTTCTCAATTACTTCTCATTCTTTTTCATTTGAGAACTAAAACCAACTTTTCACTCACATTATTCAGAATCCCCATTATTTCATCAACTTCTCTTTTTCATTTCCAATTTTCAAAATAGCTCACCACAATATTTTTTTCCCTTTCTTTTTTTATTAGGAAGGGCTCCTTCTTTTTGTAACAACTTCAAAGTTGAGTCTCATTTCATCTTTATTTTCCCTTCATTGGGCTTTCATTCCTCATTCCCTTCCACACCCCAGCTTAGGCTTTTAGCCTAAGTTGTCAATTTAAAGATAACAAATCTTAAAAAAGAATTTTGGGTTACAAGGTGGGGACAATTTGGCTCAAGATGTTTTAATTTGGTTTTGTCAACAAATGATTTAGGCTCAAACAGATGCAAAAATGGATGCACACCCTAGAAAAGTAGTTACAAATTATATGGAAATTTGGGTTCCTCCTTAGAACTGTTGCCCAACATCACGACTTAAATTTACCAAGGTTTAGATAATTAGACTAACAAAGAAAAATCTAAGATTCCACACACATGCTTTCATGTGAGACTGAAACCACACATGGAACTTCAAAATACACTCATTTAGCACAGCTCAAAAGAATCAAAAGTGTATGTATGATGTTCATTTGAAGGCTTACATCAAAACACAGTTAGTCAACAAAAGATTTAAAGAGATCTCTCAAAAGTGCAACGACATCAATTTCATTGTTGCAACACCGACACTATACATCATGCTCATCATGAGTAATTTCAAGATATCGATAATGAACATAATCGATCCTCAAAATATTATCAATGAAAACTCAAGAATTTCACGATTTCCAAAAGTTATGGGGTAGTTTCAAATTTGAGGGAAAACGAAAGAAGTAACAACAGATAAACACAAACCAAATGAAACACTCTAATATAAAAAAGAGTAAAAACTACAATCATCCAAAATTTAAAAATAACAAAATACAAAGCAAAAGGGGAATATTGACACAAAGGCCCTCACCCCCAAAAAAATAAATGCAATTTTCTCAATGAAAAAGTACAAAGTACGGGAGGAAGAGTCATAATATCCCCTAGACATGCTAAGCTTATGGAGTTCTATTAACGGGAGGAGTCTCTGGAGGAGTAGAATAATCTTGGGCAATGCCCAACCATAGTATCACATTTAGGAGCAATTTGGCATCAGCTGGGGCATCATTGTCTTACACATCATCGGAGGAATGGCAGAGTCTAAAGAGACTCCACAGGTGCCAACTACGGAGGTCTCCTTAACGGATCACTCCAAGGTAGCTTGGACAATCATCTCCTTAGTGTCCTGCAACGCCGTAAGTGTTAGCATAATTCCATGCCCATCATCATCTCTCCTCACCTAATCCTCATTGGTCTCCTCAGCCAAATCATCATCGGCCCACTCATTATCATCACCAACATTCTCAACAAAAATTGCAATACCTTCAACTATTCTACTTGGTTTCACATAAGAAGAAGGATCACTATTGGGCATAGTTGGTGGCATGGAGGATGGAACATTTGGTAGGGGAACATCACCCCATAGAATCGAAATAACAATAGATCGCAGCTTGTCTACATATACTAGCAAGGTAATAAGTTGACCTCTCATGGTGTCAAGCACACTATAACTACCCTTTGCCTTCTCTTTTGCCTCTAGTCTAGCAGTGAAGTTATCCTACCTCATATTATGGGACTCAACAAATTCCTCACAATGGTTCACCCTATCCCTAAAAGGGGCCATTACCCTAACCCTCAAAGGGGCCATCAACCTCTCAATTTCCATATCAATCACCTTGGACCTGTCCTTCTCCACCCCTGATAAATCAACTCTTGAGTTAAGGGGTCATAGGAAGTAGTAACGTGAGAAGGTATAATAGTAGCAACAATAGTAGTAGTAGTAGTAATAGTATAGTAGTAGTAGTAGTAGTAGTAATAGTATAGTAGTAGTAGTAGTAGTAGTAGGAGTGGGAGGCACAGTGAGAGATACACCTTCCTGCTTCACAGAAGAAGCAGTTGTGGTGGCATCAGAAGCCATGTTAGTATCAATCTGAATAACAATAGTATTATAAGAATGGTGAAGAGTAGGATTAGATGACGAAATCCTATCTCAGCAAGTAATCAACGAAGCCACACAACCTCAGCGCAAGCAGTAAACATAGATCGATAGTCAAGCTTTGTTGATTATTTGGATACATGATCTTGCTTCTTACTCTTCCAAGATATCAATGATTTTCTAAGAAATGTGCACCAACCAATGATTAAACGATGAGTATCAGGACATCGTACCTACTAATAATCATTAAAAGCAGTAATACAAATACTAGAAAATCTAGGAAAGAATAATCCATGTGTAGATGTTCCTAAAAAATACCTAATGACGCGAGGAATTGTTAGAAAATTGAGTTTTTCTGGATCTTGCATCTATCCCATGTAGGTAATGAGAACAAATTAGGTGGAGGTTTCATATAAATATCTTCTTTAAGATCACAATGGAGAAAAGCATTGTTGACATCCATTTGATGAAGAGACCAATTTTGTGAAGAAGCGATGACAATAATTGTTCACACCATAGTAATTTTTCTACTGGTGCAAAAGTCTCTTCATAGCGCACATCATTCTCTTATTTATTACCAATAACAACAAACCATACTTTGTATTGATCAAAAGTTCCATCAGAATTAATTTTATTTGAATAAGCTCATTTACATCAAATTGGATGGACATTTGAAGGCCATGAAACAACCCCATGTGTTATTCTCTTTAAGGGCCAAAAGTTCTTCATCCATCGCATTCTGTCAACATTCATACTGGAAAACTTGTGAGTAACAACTTGGAGCAGAAATGGTGGATAAAGTAGAGGAAAAGTTATACCAATTAGGAATACGAGATACTCTAGTTGATCGCTGAGTAGGCTTAGGAGGATTAGACCTTGAAGAATTCTAGAAGTCTAGTTATGGTGCAGTCTCAAGTGGTCGATTCAATTTCAGGATGGGGTAGAGTTGGCCGATGTCGTTCAAACACAAATCCAAGTTTGAACCAGCTAAAAGAGGATGACAATTCCTCAAAAGTGGGATGAAGAGAATAAACAGAAGATGACTCACCATGAATAGAAAACAAATACCAATTTTCAAAGAAAACAACATTTTAGAAATACAAATTTTCTCTGTACATGGATCATAGCAAATAAATCCTTTATGTGAAGTACAATAACTAAAAAGTACCTTTAGTAGACTGAACAAAAAAGTTTATTATGGTGAGAAGAAGGCAGGTGCACAAAAAAAACACAACCAAATGTATGAAAATTATCATAGCTAGGATTTTTGTCATGCCCCGAGTTACCCCCGAGACACGGACACGGAACCTAGGATCACAAGTGACCCTAAGCTAACCCTACTGGCATGATCATAAGCATACTAAAGATAATAATAACTGAAGCGGAAGCTAAATCAGAGTTTAATCTAATATGATGGGGAAATACCCATATACTAAACTGAATATATCAAATCTGAGAGTTTAATACAAAAGAAACATCAAACTCAAATACTAAGCTGAATCTAACTATTTTTGAAAATAGCCTCTATCTGACTAGAAATGCTGGGACATGCCCCAACTAAGTCTAGCAAAACTGAAACTAAAAGACTAAAATAATGAAGGAAATAGCACGACTACTGTCCTCAAAGAATGAGGACTCACCACTGGTACTGCTGAACCGGAGATTGGGAACCGATCTAAGCGTGATCTAACTCCTGAGAACCTGAAACTACATTACGAGAAGATGTAGCGCAATATATGTGTCAGTACTTGAAAGGTAATGAGCATGCAGGATAGATTAAAGCTGAACAAAGCATATAATAGAACAAGCACTAAAGCAAGAGCATAAACTGAACATGATATAGATACAAAAACAGTGAACATGACTAAATTAATGAAATGACCAAATTATAACAGGCTAGGACTGAATACTGAAACATGGTCAATGTAATAGAATCTAATTGAACTGTAGGAGCTACTAATAACAGATAATAAACCACATGAGCTAAATGTTGAGTCCGATGTATACGCCCCATCGAGAGGACCAAATATACTCGACCAAAGGTATAGAGTCATGTTGGCGTGATCACTAAAAGGATGCCCATAGAGGGGACTTACAAACTATGTGGCTCGTAGTTCTGGACTATAAGGGTGACTGACCCCAGTGCAATTTGGTATTAATCTACTCCATTAGATTAAGTTATTAACACATTATGACTGAATTAATGTGATATACTTGATAGCTCAAAATGACATGCAAACTGAGAATGCGCATAAATAACTGATAATAACACATTTCAAATTGAGGCATGTATATCTGAAATAACTGAAATATCAGGCCTAGCATGTGTAATTCAATAACGAAAGAAGTACATAGGTCGGGTTCCCAAAGTCATCTAATAGGATGAATATTAGCATACTAATCTGATTTAGATCATTCTAACATTCAAGAAATCTTAGGTCTAGTCATTATAAGGGAATCAAGAAAATGACTGAAAACTACGGACCTAAAGGTGAAAGAAACCACTAGTGAAATCCCACATACCTGGTGATGAATTCCATGGAGAAATATTTCGATTTTGGGTTCTTGTAGCTAGGGTTGATCGACTCTTTCTCCTCTTTCGCTTCTAATTTTTTATAAGTTTTAATAAATGATCTGACTTAGGTAAGCTCTAGTTATGCTTCTAGGCTAAAACTAACCAAAACCATGAAATTTAGGGCTAAAATGACGATGTTTAGAAGTCCAACAAAAAAAGGAAAAGAAAAGACGAGTTGATTAGGCCATCTTCACGGACCGTGAAAGGGACCACGGACCATGAAGTCGGTCATGGTGTTTACTTGGAGTGAAGGTCTATGGGTTCTGGTTCACGGGCGCTACCACGACCCGTTTGGAGGACCACGAATCGTGAAGGGCACCACAGACCATGAAGTCGATCGTGGTCATCGCTTGGACTGAAGGTCTAGGGGTTCTGGTTCACGGGCACTACCACGACCCGTGTGGAGGACCACGGACCCTGAAAGTCCTCTTCGTCCTCACTTAACCTTGAGGGTCTGAGGGCTAGTCTAGGGGGGTCTATTGGTTTAGACTTCGTGAGCCACTCCATGACCCGTGTGAAGGACCACGGACCCTGAAGGACCTCGTGGTCTTCACTTGGGCATGGAGGCCTAAGGGTTGGCTAGGGGACACTACTGCCTAAGTGACCACGACCCGTCATCAAGATCACGGCCCTTGAAGGGTCCTATGGTCTGATGTCTGGGACTTGTGGAATTCAAGTCAAGACCACGGATGGTTAGACGGACTGTCGACCCTATCAAGATCCGTGAACCCTGTCGTGGTACACTCGTGCAGGTAATTTTTCTGTATTTTTTTCTGGGTTAGGTTTTTGAGGTGTTACAATATCTCCCCCTGGGAACATTCTTCCTCGAATGAAGACTTAAATAGCTAAATTGTAGGGAAAGAGCTAAAACCCTACTAATAAACACTGAAGACTGATTTCTGACTGAACTGGGTTCCAAGAACATGCAAATACGTTGAAAATGCAAATACAAACTGAAGGAACATGATACTAAGACTGATTTCGCGCATGAATGACCAAAAAACTGAAGAGGAACTATTAACTCAAGCTAGAGTAGAATCGGAAGGAAAGAGGTGAGGATACTTGGCTTTCATGTCTGCTTCTGCCTCCCAAGTTGCTCCCTCTACAGACTGACTCCTCCACCAAACCTTGTCTGAAGCGAGCTCTTTGTTTCTCAACCTTCTAACCTGACGATCAAGAATATCAACTGGTACATCCTCATAAGAAAGGCTATCTTTTACAGCCACACTTTCTAAAGGCACTACAAATGCTGGAACACCCACACACTTCTTCAAAAGTGAAATGTCAAAGACTGGATGCACTGTTGCTAAATCTACTGGCAAATCTAACTCATAAACAACTTTACCAATCCTTTTCAAGATCCGGTAACGTCCTAGATATCTGGGACTGAGCTTCCCTTTCTTGCCAAATCTCATCACCCCCTTCATAGGTGATACTTTCAGGAAACCTAATCATTAACTTGGAACTCTAGTACCCTTCTCCTTACATCTGCATAAGAGTTCTGGCGACTCTAGGTTGTCTTAAGTCTATCCCTAATGAGTTGCACTTTCTCCATAGTATCGAGGATTGAATCTGGGCCTATCAAGCCTATTTCACCTACTTCAAACCAACAAACATGAGATCTACATCTACGCCCATACAATGCCTCATAAGGGGTTATCTGAATGTTGGAATGGTAGCTATTGTTGTAGGCGAACTCAATAAGAGGAAGGTAATCATCCCAACTAACCTTGAAGTCAATCACACAAGCTCTCGACATGTCCTCTAAGGTCTGAATGGTATGCTCTGCCTGACCATCCGTTTGTGGATGAAATGTTGTGCTAAGTTTAGCCTAAGTACCAATACCTTTCTAAAATGACTACCTGAAATGAGAGGTAAACTAAGGACCTCTATTTGAGATGATAGACAAAGGAACCCCATGCAACCTCACAATCTCATTAATATAAAGCTTGGCGTAGTCCTCCGTCGAATATGTAGTCTTAACCACCAAAAATTGAGAATAATTAGTAACTTTGTCAATTATCACCCAAATGGAGTCATGTTGTCTGCGAGTAGGAGGTAAACCTGTGATGAAGTCCATGTGGATCACTTCCCAATTCCAAGTAGGAAAGTCAATATTTTGAGTCATACCTCCTGGTCTCTGATGTTCTACCTTGACTTGCTGGCAATTGGGGCACTTAGCCACAAAATCTGCTATATCTCTTTTCATACCATTCCATCAATAGACTTCCCGCAGATCGCGGTATATCTTGGTCGCACCTGGATGAATAGAATATCTGGAGTTATGGACCTCTGCAAGAATATACTGCCTCAATTCGCCCATATTAGGAACATATAATCGACCCTGGTAGCGAAGCACACCATCTCTCCCTTGGGAGAAAACCTCAACTCTCTTTTGATGGACTGGATCCTTGAGTTCAAGTAATATACGATCACTGTCTTTCGTTTCCTTCACTTCTAATACCAAAGAAGAATTTACCCCATTCTAAACAATTAAACAGTGTCTAATATGTTCATAAGATGAACTTCTAGGCGAGCAAGCCTGTGAACATCCTTTGCTAGCTCCTTTCTTTCTTCCTCAACATGTGCTACACTATCCATGGATTATCTGCTAAGAGCATCTGCTACTACATTTTCCTTACTCGGATGGTATGCACGCTAATATCATAATCTTTGATGAACACTTGCCATCTTCTCTGGCGAACATTCAACTATTTCTGGGTGAATACATACTGAAGGCTCTTTTGGTTGGTGAACACATCTACGTGGACACCATACAAGTAATGTCTCCAAATCTGTAGTGAAAACGCCACTGCTGCAAGCTCGAGGTCATAAGTCAAATAGTTCTTCTCATGCACCTTAAGCTGTCTGGAAGCATAAGCTATCACCTTACCTCGCTGCATCAACACAAAAACTAGGCCGTCTCTGCATGTATCGCAATAAATCACATAACCGTCTGAACCCTCTCGTAGAGTCAAAACAGGAGTTGTAGTCAACCTAGTTTTCACTTCTGTGAAGCTTTTCTCACAATCATCTGACCACTGATACTTGACCTTTTTCTGAGTTAGTTTAGTCAATGGTAAGGCTATGGATGAAAATCCTTCCACTAACCTTCTCTAATAACCCGCTACACCCAAGAAACTTATGATATTTGTACCAGAGGTAGGTCTGGGCCATTGTTTCACGGCTTCTATCTTCTGGGAATCTACCCAATTCCTTCACTAGACACAATATGCCCAAGGAAAGAAACTGACTGCAACCAAAACTCACATTTGCTAAATTTAGCAAATAACTAGCAATTTTTGAGAGTTTGCAAAATAACCCTCAAATGACTTGCACGTTCTTCCTCATTCCTAGAATAAATTAGGATATCGTCAATAAAGAAAATAACGAACATGTCCAAGAACTACTTGAACACTCTGCTCATCAGATCCATGAAAGCTACAAGAGCATTGGTTAGTCCAAATGACATAACTACAAATTCATAATGTCCATACCGAGTCCTGAAGGCTGTCTTCGGACTGTCACTATATCTGACTTTAAGCTGATGATAACTTGATCTGAGGTCCATCTCTGAGAAATGACTAGCACCCTGAAATTGGTCAAACAAGTCATCAATCTTGGGGATGGGATACTTATTCTTGATTGTGACCATGTTCAACTTCCTATAGTCAATGCATATTCTGAGAGAACCATCTTTCTTCTTCACGAACAGCACTGGTGCACCGCATGGTGAAATACTAGGTCTGGTGAAGCCCTTATCTAGAAGGTCTTTCAACTGCTCTTTCAATTCCTTAAGCTCAGCTGAAGCCATCTTGTAAGGAGGAATAGAGATAGGTTGGGTATCTAGAAGAAGATCAATTCCAAAGTCGATTTCCCCATCGGAAGGAACTCCGGGAATATCTTCTGGAAACTCATTAACCACTGGAACTGACTCACGAGTTGGGGTTTCGGAACTTGAATCCGTAACCCAAACGAGATGATAGAGATACCCCTTAGAAATCATCTTTCTGGCATTAAGGTAAGAAATGAATCGCCCCATAGATGCTAAGCTACTACCCTTCCATTCTAAGATTGATTCATCTAGAAAACTGAAAACGAACAATCCAAGTTCTACAATCGACTGAGGCATAATAGGAATGTAACCAATCCATGCCTAGAATGATATCGAAGTCTACCATTTCTAACTCTACAAGATATTCTGAGGTGACTTTCTGAGAGACTGTGATAGGGCAATTTATGTATACCCGTCAAGCTATAACTGGGTCACCGACTGGAGTAGAGATTAAGAAAGGCTCTCAGAGAGTTTCTGGACGAACATCAAACTTAACTGTTATATAAGGAGTAACAAGGGAAAGAGTAGCACATGGATCTAACAAAGCATAAACATCGAGATCAAAGACTCGTAACGTACTACTGACTACATCAGGAGAATCTTCCTGATCCTGGTGAGCCTGAAAAGCATAGAGCCTGTTTTGGCGATGTCCATCACCTGTACCAGAAAAGTTACCCTGCTGAGTCGGGTGACCTGCTTGTGCTGTTGAAGTGGTAGACCGGGCTCGATTAGCATTACCTCCTTGACCCTGTTTAGAAGGATAATCCCTTAACATATGACCAGACTTACCACATCCAAATCACCCTTCATTTCTTGAAAGGCACTCATTCGGATGGTTCTTACCACACTTATGGCAAGATGGGTAGGTTTTGGTACCTGTAACACTCTCCTGAGACTTAGAGCCTGATGCCTTACCTTTTTTATCGTTACCAAACCTGGAGGATGGAACACTAGCTGATGAAGGTGCTGGAGTAAAATTCTGCAGACTCTGTGAGCGGTTTCCACCACCCAGTTTCTGTTGAGAATATTCATATGTTCAGTCCTAACTTTCTTGTTCTCCTTGGCCTGTTCCTTAAGCGTATTACCCTCAACTAGATGAGAATGAGTCAAAAGCCTAGAGAGGCTCATATCTCCCAACAATATAGCATTTCTGCACTTTGTCTTCACCAAAGCTGACACTCCATAAAGAAATGTGTTCATTTGGACACTAGAATCAGCCACCATGTGAGGAGCATACCTGGAGAGTTGGGAAAACTTGAGCCCATACTCTAGGACTGTCATGCTACCTTGCCTTAAGTTCATCAATTCCTGAGCCTTCGCCTCCCTTAGCTCTCTTGGGAAAAACCTGTCCAGAAAAGTCTCACTAAAGCAATCCTAAGAGATAGGAGGTGCATCTGTATCCCTATTTTCCTTCTAGTGAGTATACCAGATATGAGCTACATCCTTAAGTTGGTAAGATGCTAACTCAAATTGATCATTCCCAGTTACATGCATCACTTCAAAGATCTTCTTGACCTCATCAATAATGTTGTGGGGATCTTCTCCAACCTGCGATCCTAAGAACTCTGGTGGATGCATCGTAACAAAGTCTCGCACTTTGGCTGCAGCTTACCCAACATTGGCATTTACCAGAATTGGAGCTCGCTGATTGTTCTGGTTAGCCTCACTCTGTGCCAACATCTGAATGGCGTTCCTGAACTCTGCATTTGATACTTCTTGATTTGGGACTGGAGGAGTTGCGTTTGCGTTCTGGCATTAGCTCTATGAGGCGGCATGGTCACTAAAACATAGAACGTCAAGTTAGAATGGGATTAGATCATCCCTTACGCATGATAAGAGTAACAAGAACAATGAAGATTTTTCCTAAAACACCTTGTAGCCTCCTTCTCATTAGATGTGGTGCACTTCATAGCCATGAAACAAACTCTACTTAATTCGGCTTTCAGACATCCTAGGACACTTCAACCTAGTTCTTTGATACCAAGTTTGTCACGCTCCGAGCTACCCCCGAGATACGGATACGGCACCTAGGATCACAAGTGACCCCAAGCTAACCCTGCTAGCATGATCATAAACATACTAAAGATAATAATAACTGATGCGGAAGCTAAATCTTAGTTTAATCTGATATGATAGGGAAATACCCTTATACTAAACTGAATATATTAAATCTGAGAGTTTAATACAAAAGAAACATCAAACTCAAATACTAAGATGAATCTAATTATATCTGAAAATAGCCTATAACTGAATAAAAATGTTGGGACATGCCCAAGCTAAGTCTAGCAAAACTGAAACTAAAAGACTGAAATACTGAAGGAAATGGCATGACTACTGTCCTCAAAGAATGGGGACTCACCACTGGTTCTACTGAACTAGAGATCGGGAACCGATCTAAGCGTGATCTGACAGTTGAGGACTGGAACCTACATCACGAGAAGGTGTAGCGCAATATATGTGTCAGTACTTAAAATGTTCTGAGCATGCAGGATAGAGTAAAGCTGAACAAAACATATAACCGAACAAGCACTAAAGCAAGAGCATAAACTGAACATGATATAAATACTGAAACACTGAACATGACTAAACTGACTGAAATGACCAAATTATAACATGCAAGGACTGAATACTGAAACATGGTCAATGTAATAGAATCTAATTAAACTGTATGAGCTACTAATAACCGATAATAAAACCACATGAGCTAAATGTGGAGTCCGATGTATATACCCCATCGAGAGGACCCAATATACCCAGCCAACGGTATAGAGGCATGCTGGTGTGATCACTGAAATGATGCCCACAGAGTAGACTTACAACCTACGTGGCTCGTAGTTCTGGGACTATAAGGTTGACTGGCCCTAGTCTAACTTGGTATTAAGCTACTCCATTTGATTAAGTGATTAACACATTATGACTGAATTACTGTGTTATACTAGATAGCTCAAAATGACATGCAAACTGAGAATGCGCATATATAACTGATAATGACACATTTCAAACTGAGGCATGTATATCTGAAATAACTTTAATATCTGGCTAGCATGTGTAATTCTAGAACTAAAGAACTACATAACTAGGGCTCTGAAATTCATGCAATATATTGAATATTAACATACTAATCTGATTTGGATCATTCTAACAGCTAAAATCCCAGCAATTCTAACATTCAAGAAATCCTAGGTCTAGTCATAATAAGGGAATCAAGAAACTGACTAAAAACTAAGGACCTAATCGGTAAAAAGAACCCCCTAGTGAAATCCCACATACTTGGTGATGAATTCCATGGAGAAATCTTTTGATTTCAGGGGCTGAAACTGATGAAAACTTGTTGCGTTCTTGGAGCTAGGGTTGGTCGACTCTTTCTCCTCATTCACTTCTAATTTTTTAAGTTTTGATTAATGATCTGACTTAGGTAAGTTCTAGTTATGATTCTAGGCTAAAATTGACCAAAACTATGAAATTTAGGGCTAAAACGTCGTGGTTTAGAAGTCCAACAAAAAAAGGAAAAGGCCAAAATAACCCTGACTTAAATTGCAGACGGGCTGACCACAACCATCTTCAAGGACCGTGAAAGGGACCACGGACTGTGAAGTCGGTCGTGGTCTTCACTTGGACTGAAGGTCTTGGGGTTCTGGTTCACAGGCGCTACCACGACTCGTGTGGAGGACCACAGACCATGAAGGTCCTTGTCGTCCTCATTTAGGCTTGAGGGTCTGAGGGCTAGTCTAAGGGGGGTCTATTGGTTTATACTTCGCGAGCCACTCTACGACCTGTGTTAAGGACCACGGACCATGAAGGCTCTCGTGGTCTTCACTTGGGCGTGGAGGCCTAAGGGCTGGCTAGGGGAGGCTACTGCCCAAGTGACCACGGATGTCACCACTGCCCGTGATCAAGACCAAAATCCGTGTAGGGTGCCATGGTCTGATGACTAGGCCTGGTGAAATCCAAGTCAAGATCACGAACG